>NW_027013575.1:0-15795 GCF_036934945.1 Oncorhynchus masou masou | reverse complement strand
CTCTGTCTCTCTCTGCTGGTCTTTTCAGGTTACCTTCTCTGTCTCTCATTCTTCAGCTGTTCTACGTCTCCCCCTAACTGGCTCATTCACCCTTTCCCCACCTGTTCTCTCTTCCCCCTCTGATTAGGTCTCCTATTTCTCTCTCTGTTCCTGCTACTTTCAGTGTCTGATTCTTGTTTGTGTTTTTGATGCCAGAAGCAATGTCGTCGTTTGCTTCCACCTTGTCCTGTCTGTCGGAGTCTGCCTGGCAGGTGTCCGCTCTATACTAACGTTCTTTTTGTTCCGCTGACAACGTTGGAAGGATTTATGCCATTCTGTTTTTCATTAAAGAACTCTGTTTTCTGTTAAAACCGCTTTTGGGTCTTCACTCAAGTTCATAACAGAAGTATCAGACCAAGAATGGACCCAGCGGCTCCGGACCCTTTCACTCCGCCGTCGAGATCCAGGGGACGTGCTAGGCAGCCACGAGAGGAATTGTCTGCTGCTCAACATGCCGTTGAGACCCTGGCCGTCCAGTCTCCGACCTCACAAGACAGGTTCACCAACTCCACCTCCCGATCACACCGCCCACTTCCAGGGTTTCCGAGTCTCCGGGAGCCCAGGATCAACAACCCGCCGTGTTACTCTGGGAGCCCACTGAGTGCCGCTCAGCGTGAGTGGGGCACGGCAATCTGGGAGCGAGGGCTGGTGTATTAACCAGTATCAGGACTTTAAGGAGGAGATGATACGGGTTTTTGACACGTTCTGTTTTTTGGGGAGGAGGCTTCCAGGGCCCTGTCTTCCCTATGTCAGGGAATCGATCCATAACGGATTATTCTATTGAGTTTCGCACTCTCGCTGCCTCTAGTGACTGGAACGAGCCGGCTTTGCTCGCTCGTTTTCTGGAGGGTCTCCTCGTCGAGGTTAAGGATGAGATCCTCTCCCGGGAGGTTCCTTCCAGTCTGGACTCCTTAATAGCTCTCGCTATTCGCATAGAGCGACGGTTTGATCTTCGTCGCCGAGCTCGTGGAAAGGAGCTCGCGTTCTCCGTTGCTCCCCTCTCCACATCACTGCCACCTGCCGCATCACTGCCACCCTCCTCCGCCGGCTCGGATGCTGAGCCTATGCAGCTGGGGGTATCCGCATCTCGGCCAAGGAGAAGGAACGGAGAATCACCAATCGCCTCTGTCTCTACTGCGGCTCCGCTGGTCATTTTGTCACCTCATGTCCAGTAAAAGCCAGAGCTCATCAGTAAGAGGAGGGCTACTGGTGAGCGCAACTACTCAGGCCTCTCCTTCTGGATCACGCACTACCTTTCCGGTCCATCTCCGCTGGCCCGGTTCATCTGCTTCCTGCAGTGCCTTGATAGACTCTGGGGCGGAGGGCTGTTTTATGGACGAGACCTGGGCTCGGGAACATGACATTCCTCTCAGACAGTTAGGGAGCCCACGGCCTTGTTCGCTTTAGATGGTAGTTCTCTCCCCAAGATTCAGCGTGAGACGCTGCCTTTAACCCTCACTGTCTCTGGTAATCATAGCGAAACCATTTCTTTTTAATTTTTCGTTCACCTTTTACACCTGTTGTTTTGGGTCATCCCTGGCTGGTGCGCCATAACCCTTCTATTAATTGGTCTAGTAATACTATCCTATCCTGGAATGTTTCTTGTCATGTGACCTGTTTAATGTCTGCTATCCCTCCTGTTTCCTCTGTCTCTTCTTCACAGGAGGAGCCTGGCGATTTGACAGGGGTGCCGGAGGAGTATCACGATCTGCGCACGGTGTTCAGTCGTTCCAAGGCCACTTCTCTCCCTCCACACCGGTCGTATGACTGTAGTATTGATCTCCTTCCGGGAACTACTCCCCCGGGGTAGATTATACTCTCTGTCGGCTCCCGAACGTAAGGCTCTCGAGGATTATTTGTCGGTTTCGCTCGACGCCGGTACCATAGTCTCCTCCTCCTCTCCCGCCGGGCGGGGTTTTTTTGTTCAGAAGAAGGACGGGTCCCTGCGCCCATGCGTGGATTATCGAGGCTGAATGACATAACAGTTAAGAATCGTTATCCGCTTCCTCTTATGTCTTCAGCCTTCGAGATCCTGCAGGGAGCCAGGTTTTTCACCAAATTGGACCTTCGTAACGCCTACCATCTCGTGCGCATCAGGGAGGGGGACGAGTGGAAAACGGCGTTTAACACTCCGTTAGGGCACTTTGAATACCGGGTTCTTCCTTTCGGCCTCGTTAACGCTCCAGCTGTCTTTCAGGCACTAGTTAACGACGTCCTGAGAGACATGCTGAACATTTTGTTTTCGTTTTACATGGATGATATCCTGATTTTTTCACCGTCTCTCGATTCATGTTCAGCACGTGCGACGCGTCCTCAGCGCCTTTTGGAGAACTGTCTTTATGTGAAGGCTGAGAAGTGCACTTTTCATGCCGCCTCTGTCCCTTTTCTCGGTTCCGTTATTTCCGCTGAGGGCATTAAGATGGATCCCGCTAAGGTCCAGGCTGTCATTGATTGGCCCGTTCCTAAGTCACGCGTCGAGCTGCAGCGCTTTCTGGGCTTCGCTAATTTCTACGTCGTTTCATCCGTAATTTCGGTCAGGTGGCAGCTCCTCTCACAGCCCTTACTTCTGTTAAGACGTGCTTTTAAGTGGTCCGTTTCCGCCCAGGGGAGCTTTTGATCTTCTTAAGAATCGTTTTACATCCGCACCTATTCTTGTTACACCTGACATCTCTAGACAATTTGTTGTTGAGGTTGGCCGTCAGAGGTGGGCGTGGGAGCCATTCTTTCTCAGCGCTCTCTCTCTGACGGCAAGGTCCATCCTTGCGCGTTTTTCTCTCATCGCTTATCGCCGTCAGAACGTAACTATGATGTTGGTAATGTCGAACTGCTCGCCATCCGCTTAGCCCTAGGCGAATGGCGACAGTGGTTGGAGAAGGACCGTTCCTTTTGTCGTTTGGACTGACCATAGGAACCTTGAGTACATCCGTTCAGCCAAACGACTTAATGCGCGTCAGGCTCGTTGGGCTCTGTTTTTCGCTCGTTTCGAGTTTGTTATTTCTTATCGTCCGGGCTCAAAAACACCAAACCTGATGCTTTATCTCGTCTCTTCAGTTCTTCTGAGGTCTCCACCGACCCGATGGGATTCTCCTGAGGGCGTGTTGTCCGGGTTGACTGTCTGGGAATTGAGAGGCAGGTAAAGCAAAACGCTTCTTTTCGCTCACACTCCGTCGCCGCGAGCTTGTCCTAGGAACCTTCTGTTCGTTCCCGTTCCTACTCGTCCGGCCGTTCTTCAGTGGGCCCACTCTGCCAAGTTAGCCGGCCACCCCGGCGTTCGGGTACGCTCGCTTCCATTCGCCAGCGTTTCTGGTGGCCCACTCGGGAACGTGACGCGCGTCGATTTGTCGCCGCTTGTTCGGTCTGCGCGCAGACTAAATCTGGGAACTCTCCTCCTGCCGGCCGTCTCAGACCGCTTCCCATTCCCTCTCGACCGTGGTCTCACATCGCTTTAGATTTTATCACCGGACTGCCTTCATCAGCGGGAAGACAGTTATTCTTACCGGTTGTCGATAGATTCTCTAAGGCGGCTCATTTCATTCCTCTCGATAAGCTCCTTCTGCTAAGGAGACGGCTCAGATCATTATCGAGAATGTTTTCCCGAATTCATGGCCTTCCGTCTGACGTCGTTTCCGACAGAGGCCCGCAGTTCACGTCTCAATTTTGGAGGAGTTTTGCCGTTTGATTGGGGCTTCCGTCAGTCTCTCGTCCGGCTTTCATCCCCAGTCTAGCAGGTCCAGCCGAGCGGGCCAATCAGACTGTTGGTCGCATTTTACGCAGTCTTTCTTTTAGTAACCCTGCGTCTTGGTCAGAACAGCTCCCCTGGGCAGAGTCGCCCACAACTCGCTTCCCTCGTCTGCTACCGGTCTATCCCCTTTTCAGAGTAGCCTCGGGTACCAGCCTCCGCTGTTCTCATCTCAGCTCGCCGAGTCCTGCGTCCCCTCCGCTCAGGCTTTTGTCCAGCGTTGCGAGCGCACCTGGAAGGGGTCAGGTCGGCACTTTGCCGTAATAGGGGGCGCAGACTGTGAGGGCCGCTAATAAGCGTAGGACCAAGAGTCCTAGATATTGTTGCGGTCAGAGAGTATGGCTCTCCACTCAGAACCTTCCCCTTAAGACAGCTTCTCGCAAGTTGGCCCCGCGGTTCATTGGTCCGTTCCGTATTTCTCAGGTCATTAATCCTGTCGCAGTGCGACTTATTCTCCAGCTATCTTCGTCGCGTTCACCCGGTCTTCCATGTCTCCTGTGTTAAGCCCGTTCTTGGCGCCCCGCTCGTCCCTCCCCCCATCCTTGTCGAGGCGCACCCATCTACAGGGTTCGTAAGATTTTGGACATGCGCCCTCGGGGCCGTGGTCATCAGTACCTAGTGGATTGGGAGGAGTACGGTCCTGAGGAGAGGAGTTGGGTTCCCTCTCGGGACGTGCTGGACCGTTCGCTGATCGATGATTTCCTCCGTTGCCGCCAGGTTTCCTCCTCGAGTGCGCCAGGAGGCGCTCGGTGAGTGGGGGGTACTGTCATGTCTTGTTATGTCTGTTCCTGTCCTTTCTCTTCACTCTGTCTCTCTCTGCTGGTCTTTTTAGGTTACCTTCTCTGTCTCTCATTCTTCAGCTGTTCTACATCTCCCCTAACTAGCTCATTCACCTTTCCCACCTGTTCTCTCTTCCCCCTCTGATTAGGTCTCTATTTCTCTCTCTGTTCCTGCTACTTTCAGTGTCTGATTCTTGTTTGTGTTTTTGATGCCAGAAGCAAGCTGTCGTCTCGTTTGCTTCCACCTTGTCCTGTCCTGTCGGAGTCTGCCTGGCAGGTGCATCCTGCACTATACTAACGTTCTTTTGTTCCGCTGACAACGTTGGAAGAGGATTTATGCCATTCCTGTTTTCATTAAAGAACTCTGTTTTCTGTTAAAACCGCTTTTGGGTCTTCACTCAAGTTCATAACAAGCATAGGCAAGATACAGTAGATGGTATCGAGTACAGTATATACATGTGAGATGAGTATGTAAACAAAGTGGCATAGTTAAAGTGGCTAGTGATACATGTATTACATAAGAGGATACAGTCAACGATATAGAGTACAGTATATACGTATGCATATGAGAAGAATAATGTAGGGTAAGTAACATTATATAAGGTAGCATTGTTTAAAGTGGCTAGTGATATATTTACAACATTTCCCATCAATTCCCATTATTAAAGTGGCTGGAGTTGAGTCAGTGTCAGTGTGTAGGCAGCAGCCACTCAATGTTAGTGGTGGCTGTTTAACAGTCTGATGGCCTTGAGATAGAAGCTGTTTTTCAGTCTCTCGGTCCCAGCTTTGATGCACCTGTACTGACCTCGCCTTCTGGATGATAGCGGGGTGAACAGGCAGTGGCTCGGGTGGTAGATGTCCTTGATGATCTTTATGGCCTTCCTGTAACATCGGGTGGTGTAGGTGTCCTGGAGGGCAGGTAGTTTGCCCCCGATGATGCGTTGTGCAGACCTCACTACCCTCTGGAGAGCCTTACGGTTGAGGGCGGAGCAGTTGCCGTACCAGGCGGTGATACAGCCCGCCAGGATGCTCTCGATTTTGCCTCTGTAGAAGTTTGTGAGTGCTTTTGGTGACAAGCCGAATTTCTTCAGCCTCCTGAGGTTGAAGGGTGCTGCTGCGCCTTCTTCACGTGCTGTCTGTGTGAGTGGACCAATTCAGTTTGTCTGTGATGTGTATGCCGAGGAACTTAAAACTTGCTACTCTCTCCACTACTGTTCCATCGATGTGGATAGGGGGTGTTCCCTCTGCTGTTTCCTGAAGTCCACAATCATCTCCTTAGTTTTGTTGACGTTAGTGTGAGTTTATTTTCCTGACACCACACTCCGAGGCCTCACCTCCTCCCTTAGGCCGTCTCGTCATTGTTGGTAATCAAGCCTACCACTGTTGTGTAGTCCGCAAACTTGATGATTGAGTTGGAGGCGTGCGTAGCCACGCAGTTGTGGGTGAACAGGGAGTACAGGAGAGGCTCAGAACGCCCCTTGTGGGGCCCCAGTGTTGAGAATCAGCGGGAGGAGATGTTGTTACCTGCCCTCACCTGGGGGCGGCCCGTCCAGGAAGTCAGTACCCAGTGGCGCACTCAGGCGGGAGTCGAGACCCAGGGTCTCGAGAGCTTGATGGCAAGGAGGTACTATGGTGTTGGAATGCTGGGCTGGTAGTCAGATGAACAGCATTCTCACATAGGTATTCCTCTTGTCCAGATGGGTTAGGGGCAGTGTGCAGTGTGGTTGAGATTGCATCGTCTGTGGACCTATTTGAGCGGTAAGCAAATTGGGTAGGTCTAGGGAGTCAGAAGAATTGGAGGTGATATGGTCCTTAATAGAGACAGTAGATCTTGCTGGTCTGTCATAAAATAATATAGACATTAGATCTAGCTGGTCTGTAATAATATAATAGAGACAGTAGATCGCTGGTCTCTCATAATTTAATAGAGACAGTAGATTAGCTGGTCTGTCATAATATAATAGAGAATGAATCTGTGGTCTGTCATAATATAGTAGAGACGTAGGTCTAGCTGGTCTGTCATAATATAATAGAGACAGTAGATTTAGCTGGTCTGTCATAATATAATAGAGAATGTTGATCAAGGTCTTTCATAATATAATAGAGACAGTAGATCTAGCTGGTCTGTCATAATATAATAGAGAGAGTAGATTTAGCTGGTCTGTCATAATATAATAGAGACAGTAGATCGACTGGTCTGTAATAATATAATAGCAGTAGATTTAGTCTGTCATATTATAATAGAGGCAGTAGATCTTGCTGGTCTGTCATATTATAATAGAGGCAGTAGATCTTGCTGGTCTGTCATAATTTAATAGAGACAGTAGATCTTAGCTGAAATATAATAGAGATAGTAGGTCTGTCATAATATAATAGAGACAGTAGATCTAGCTGGTCTGTCGATATTTAATAGAGACAGTAGATCTAGCTGGTCTGTCATAATACAATAGCGACAGTAGATCTAGCTGGTCTGTCATAATATAATAGAGGCAGTAGATCAAGCGTGTATGTCATAATATAATAGAGACACTAGATCTAGCTGGTCTGTCATATTATAATAGAGGCAGTAGATCTAGCTGGTCTGTCATAATATAATAGAGACAGTAGATTTAGCTGGTCTGTCATAATATAATAGAGACAGTAGATTTAGCTGGTCTGTCATAATATAATAGAGACAGTAGATCAAGCTGGTCTGTCATAATATAATAGAGACAGTAGATCAAGCTGGTCTGTCATAATATAATAGAGACAGTAGATCTTGCTGGTCTGTCATAAAATAATATAGACATTAGATCTAGCTGGTCTGTCATAATTGAATAGAGACAGTAGATCTAGCTGGTCTGTCATAATATAATAGAGACAGTAGATTTCGCTGGTCTGTCATAAAATAATAGAGACAGTAGATTTAGCTGGTCTGTCATAATATAATAGAGACAGTAGAGACAGTTGATCTAGCTGGCCTGTCATATTATAATAGAGGCAGTAGATCTTGCTGGTCTGTCATAATATAATAGAGAATGTAGATCTAGCTGGTCTGTCATTATATAATAGAGACAGTAGATCTTGCTGGTCTGTCATAAAATAATATAGACATTAGATCTAGCTGGTCTGTCATAATATAATAGAGACAGTAGATCTAGCTGGTCTGTCATAATATAATAGAGACAGTAGATCTAGCTGGTCTGTCATAAAATAATATAGACATTAGATCTAGCTGGTCTGTCATAATATAATAGAGACAGTAGATCTAGCTAGTCTGTCATAATATAATTGAGACATTAGATATAGCAGGTCTGTCATAATATAATAGAGATGGTAGATCTAGCTGTATAATATAATAGAAAATGTAGATCTAGCTGGTCCGTCATAAAATAATATAGACATTAGATCTTGCTGGTCTGTCGATATTTAATAGAGACCGTAGATCTAGCTGGTCTGTCATAATATAATAGAGATAGTAGGTCTAGCGGGTCTGTCATAATATAATAGAGACAGTAGGTCGAGCTGGTCTGTCATAATATAAAAGAGACAGTAGATCTAGTCGGTCTGTCATATTATAATAGTGACATTAGATCAGGCTGGTCTTTCATAATATAATAGAGACAGTAGATCTAGCTGATCTGTCATAATATAATAGAGACAGTAGATCCAGCTGGTCTGTAATAATATAATAGAGACAGTAGATCTAGCTGGTCTGTCATAATATAATAGAGACAGTAGATCTAGCTGGTCTGTCATAATATAATAGAGGCAGTAGATTTAGCTGGTCTGTCATAATATAATAGAGACAGTAGATCTAGCTGGTCTGTCATAATATAATAGAGACAGTAGAGACAGTTATTTGGTCTGTCATAATATAATAGAGGCAGTAGATCTAGCTGGTCTGTCATAATAAAATAGAGAAAGTAGATCTAGCTGGTCTGTCATAATATAATAGAGACAGTAGATCTAGGCGGTCTGTCATATCATAATAGAGACAGTAGATCTTGCTGGTCTGTCATAATATATCAGAGAATGTAGATCTAGCTGGTCTGTAATAATATAATAGAGACAGTAGATCTTGCTGGTCTGTCATAATATATTAGAGACAGTAGATCTAGCTGGTCTGTCATAATATAATAGAGACAGTAGATCTAGCTGGTCTGTCATAATAAAATAGAGACAGTAAATCTGGCTGGTCTTTCATATTATAATAGAGTTAGTAGATCAAGCTGGTCTGTCATAATATAATAGAGACAGTAGACCCAGCTGGTCGTCATAATATAATAGGAGATATAGATTTAGCTGGTCTGTCATAATTTAATAGAGACAGTAGATCGAGCTGGTCTGTCATAATATAATAGAGACAGTAAATTTAGCTGGTCGGTCATAATATAATAGAGACAGTAGATCTAGCTGGTCTGTCATAATTTAATAGAGACAGTAGATCAAGCTTGTCTGTCATAATATAATAGAGATAGTTGGTCTAGCGGGTCTGTCATAATATCATTGAGACAGTAGATCTAGCTGGTCTGTCAAAATATATTAGAGATAGTAGATTTAGCTGGTCTGTCATAATATAATAGAGACAGTAGATCGAGCTGGTCTGTCATAATATAATAGAGACAGGATTTAGCTGGTCGGTCATAATATAGTAGAGACAGTAGGTCAGGTCAGTCGTCATAATATACAGAGACAGTATATTTAGTTGGTCTGTCATAATATAATAGATTAAAGATCTAGCTGATCTGTCATAATATAATAGAGACATAGATACAGTAGATCTAGCTGGTCTGTCATAATTTAATAGAGACAGTAGATCAGTAGGAAAACTCTTAACAATTTTTCCTAATAACGTCACCTATTAACCTGTAATACCAAAACCAAAATGACATACATTTTCATATTCCATCCATCGTCATGACCACCATTGTGGCTGACGGAAACCATTGTTCCAAAGTCCCTTTATTTCATGTTTAATGTTCTGAGGCTGGTTCTTCATAGTGACAGGACAAAGGAATGTTGTCTGTGGCCTAAGATTTACCAGGTGCGTGAGGAGTCATAAAACCCCACACCTTCAGACCCCTAGACCTCTCCTCCTCTGTTGGGAGTGAGAGGTAATCTGTAGGGTTGTGGTCTCCTGTAACCTGACCTGATCAGGACAGTCATGACACCTCTGATCCAGAAACTGAAACAGTTTAGGGTTAGAAACTGTTCTAGAACCTGTGATCCAGAAGCGGAAACAGTTTAGGGTTAGAAACTGTTCTAGAACCTGTGATCCAGAAACTGAAACAGTTTAGGGTTAGAAACTGTTCTAGAACCTGTGATCCAGAAACTGAAACACTTTAGGGTTAGAAACTGTCCTAGAACCTGTGATTCAGATACTGAAACAGTTTAGGTTGATGATTTAACAGGCAGATAGAACTGGAAAAGAAACTGTTCTCGAACCTGTGATCCAGAAGCGGAAACAGTTTAGGGTTAGAAACTGTTCTAGAACCTGTGATGCAGAAACTGCCTATAGCAACCATTGTTCCTCACTAGACTAGTGCTCTGCATGTCTATTATTTCATTAGAGTTTTTTCAGGTTTCGATCGAAGTGATATCTGTGTTTGTGGGACCACCAAGTGCTGGAATGAGGTGTCTGTTTGTTCCCAATTCAATCAGAAATTATGGTTTTCACTTGAAGTTCCTCACTATTATAGAAAGATGCATGTGTGTGTATATATATATATATACACACACACACACACACACACACACACACACACACACACACACACACACACACACACACACACACACACACACACACACACAGTGCATAAGGAAAGTATTCAGATCCCTTGACTGTTTCCACATGTTATCTTACAGCCTTATTCTATAATGAATTACATCGTTTTCCACTCTCATCAATCTAGCCCCATTTACTCAGTACTTTGTTGATGCACCTTTTGCAGCGATTACAGCCTCGAGTCTTCTTGGGTATGACGCTACAAGCTTGGCACACCTGTATTTGGGGAGTTTCTCCTATTCTTCTCTGCAGATCCTCTCAAGATCTGTCAAGTTGGAGTGGGGAGCTTTGCTGCACAGCTATTTTCAGGTCTGCGTTGTCATGGCTGTGTGCTTAGGGTCGTTGTCCTGTAGGAAGGTGAACCTTCGTCCCAGTCTGAGGTCCTGAGTGCTCTGGAGCACCAATGATCTCTCTGTACTTTGATCCGTTCATCTTTCCCTCGATCCTGACTAGTCTCCCAGTCCCTGCCGCTGAAAGAAATCCCCACAGCATGATGCTGCCACCAACACCATGCTTCACCGTAGGGATGGTGCCAGGTTTCCTCCAGATGTGACACTTGGCATTCAGGACAAAGATTTTCAATCTTGGTTTTATCAGACCAGAGAATCTGGTTTCTCATGGTCAGAGTCCTTTAGGCATCTTATGGCAAACTCCAAGCAAGCTGTCATGTGCCTTTTACTGAGGAGTGGCTTCCATCTTGCCACTCTACCATAAAGGCCTGATTCGTGGAGTGCTGCAGAGATGGTTGTCCTTCTGGAAGGTTCTCCCATCTCCACAGAGGAACTGGAGCTCTCTCAGAGTGACCATCGGATTCTTGGTCACCTCCCTGACCAAGGCCCTTCTACACTGATTGCTCAGTTTGGCCGGGCTGACAGCTCTAGGAAGAGTCTTGGTGGTTCTTCAAACTTCTTCCTTTTACGAATAATGGCCACTGTGTTCTTGGGGACCTTCAATGCTGCAGACATTTTTTGGTACCCTTCCCCAGATCTGTACCTTGACACAATCCTGTCTCTGAGCTCTATGGACAATTCCTTCGACCTCATGGCTTGGTAAAAAATTATTAAAAATAACGCAATAAAATAACGAGACTATATACAGGCGGTACCGGTACAGAGTCAATGTGGAGACTATATACAGGGGGTACCAGTACCGAGTCAATGTGTAGGTAGGAGTACAGGTTAGTCGGGGTAATTTGACAATGTGGAGGCTATATACAGGGGTATCGGTACCGAGTCAATGTGGAGACTATATACAGGCGGTACCGGGTCAATGTGGAGACTTTATACAGGGGGTACCGGTACCGAGTCAATATGGAGGCAATATACAGGGGTACCAGTACCGAGTCAATGTGGAGGCTATATACAGGGGGTACCGGTACAGAGTCAATGTGGAGGCTAACTTCCGGCGCCGACAGAGATGGCCGCCTCGCTTCGCGTTCCTAGGAAACTATGCAGTTTTTTGTTTTTACGTGTTATTTCTTACATTAGTACCCCAGGTCATCTTAGGTTTCATTACATACAGTCGAGAAGAACTACTGTATATAAGATCAGCGTCAACTCACCATCAGTACGACCAAGAATATGTTTTTTGCGACGCGGATCCTGTGTTCTGCCTTACAAACAGGACGACGGAATGGATCGCATGCAGCGACCCAAAAAACGACTCCGAAAAAGAGGGAAACGAGGCGGTCTTCTGGTCAGACTACGGAGACGGGCACATCGTGCCCCACTTCCTAGCATTCTTCTTGCCAATGTCCAGTCTCTTGACAACAAGGTTGATGAAATCCGAGCAAGGGTAGCATTCCAGAGGGACATCAGAGACTGTAACGTTCTGTGCTTCACGGAAACATGGCTCACTGGAGAGACGCTATCCGAAGCGGTGCAGCCAACGGGTTTCTCCACGCATCGCGCCGACAGAAACAAACACCTTTCTGGTAAGAAGAGGGGTGGGGGTGTATGCCTTATGGCTAACGAGGCATGGTGCGATGAAAGAAACATACAGGAACTCAAATCCTTCTGTTCACCTGATTTAGAATTCCTCACAATCAAATGTAGACCGCATTATCTACCAAGAGAATTCTCTTCGATTATAATCACAGCCGTATATATATCACCCCCAAGCAGACACATCGATGGCTCTGAACAGAACTTTATTTAACTCTTTGCAAACTGGAAACCATTTATCCGGAGGCTGCATTATTTGTTGCTGGGGATTTTAACAAGGCTAATCTGAAAACAAGACTCCCTCAATTTTATCAGCATATCGATTGCCCAACCAGGGGTGGAAAAACCTTGGATCACTGTTACTCTAACTTCCGCGACGCATATAAGGCCCTGCCCCGCCCCCTTTCGGAAAAGCTGACCACGACTCCATTTTGCTGATACCTGCCTACAGACAAAAACTAAAAAGAAGCTCCCACGCTGAGGTCTGTCTAACGCTGGTCCGACCAAGCTGACTCCACACTCCAAGACTGCTTCCATCACGTGGACTGGGACATGTTTCGTATTGCGTCAGATAACAACATTGACGAATACGCTGATTCGGTGTGCGAGTTCATTAGAACGTGCGTTGAATATGTCGTTCCCATAGCAATGATTAAAACAATCCCTAACCAGAAACTGTGGATTGATGGCAGCATTCGCGTGAAACTGAAAGCGTGAACCACTGCTTTCAATCAGGGCAAGGTGTCTGGTAACATGACTGAATACAAACAGTGCAGCTATTCCCTCCGTAAGGCTATCAAACAAGCTAAGCGTCAGTACAGAGACAAAGTAGAATCTCAATTCAACGGCTCAGACACAAGAGGCATGTGGCAGGGTCTACAGTCAATCATGGACTACAGGAAGAAATCCAGCCCAGTCACGGACCAGGATGTCTTGCTCCCAGGCAGACTAAATAACTTTTTTGCCCGCTTTGAGGACAATACAGTGCCACTGACACGGCCTGCAAACGGAAACATGCGGTCTCTCCTTCACTGCAGCCGAGGTGAGTAAAACATTTAAACGTGTTAACCCTCGCAAGGCTGCAGGCCCAGACGGCATCCCCAGCCGCGCCCTCAGAGCATGCGCAGACCAGCTGGCTGGTGTGTTTACGGACATATTCAATCAATCCCTATACCAGTCTGCTGTTCCCACATGCTTCAAGAGGGCCACCATTGTTCCTGTACCCAAGAAAGCTAAGGTAACTGAGCTAAACGACTACCGCCCCGTAGCACTCACTTCCGTCATCATGAAGTGCTTTGAGAGACTAGTCAAGGACCATATCACCTCCACCCTACCTGACACCCTAGACCCACTCCAATTTGCTTACCGCCCAAATAGGTCCACAGACGACGCAATCTCAACCACACTGCACACTGCCCTAACCCATCTGGACAAGAGGAATACCTATGTGAGAATGCTGTTCATCGACTACAGCTCGGCATTCAACACCATAGTACCCTCCAAGCTCGTCATCAAGCTCGAGACCCTGGGTCTCGACCCCGCCCTGTGCAACTGGGTACTGGACTTCCTGACGGGCCGCCCCCAGGTGGTGAGGTTAGGTAACAACATCTCCTCCCCGCTGATCCTCAACACTGGGGCCCCACAAGGGTGCGTTCTGAGCCCTCTCCTGTACTCCCTGTTCACCCACGACTGCGTGGCCACGCACGCCTCCAACTCAATCATCAAGTTTGCGGACTACACAACAGTGGTAGGCTTGATTACCAACAATGACGAGACGGCCTACAGGGAGGAGGTGAGGGCCCTCGGAGTGTGGTGTCAGGAAAATAACCTCACACTCAACGTCAACAAAACTAAGGAGATGATTGTGGACTTCAGGAAACAGCAGAGGGAACACCCCTCTATCCACATCGATGGAACAGTAGTGGAGAGAGTAGCAAGTTTTAAGTTCCTCGGCATACACATCACAGACAAACTGAATTGGTCCACTCACACAGACAGCATCGTGAAGAAGGCGCAGCAGCGCCTCTTCAACCTCAGGAGGCTGAAGAAATTCGGCTTGTCACCAAAAGCACTCACAAACTTCTACAGATGCACAATCGAGAGCATCCTGACGGGCTGTATCACCGCCTGGTACGGAAACTGCTCCGCCCTCAACCGTAAGGCTCACCAGAGGGTAGTGAGGTCTGCACAACGCATCACCGGGGGCAAACTACCTGCCCTCCAGGACACCTACAGCACCCGATGTTACAGGAAGGCCATAAAGATCATCAAGGACATCAACCACACGAGCCACTGCCTGTTCACCCCGCTATCATCCAGAAGGCGAGGTCAGTACAGGTGCATCAAAGCTGGGACCGAGAGACTGAAAAACAGCTTCTATCTCAAGGCCATCAGACTGTTAAACAGCCACCAATAACATTGAGTGGCTGCTGCTAACACACTGACACTGACTCAACTCCAGCCACTTTAATAATGGGAATTGATGGGAAATGATATTAAATATAAATAGTAAATATATCACTAGCCACTTTAAACAATGCTACCTTATATAATGTTACTTACCCTACATTATTCATCTCAATATGCATACATATATACTGTACTCTATATCATCGACTGCATCCTTATGTAATACATGTATCACTAGCCACTTTAACTATGCCACTTTGTTTACATACTCATCTCATATGTATATACTGTACTCGTTACTATCTACTGTATCTTGCCTATGCTGCTCTGTACCATCACTCATTCATATATCCTTATGTACATATTCTTTATCCCCTTACATTGTGTATAAGACAGTAGTTTAGGAATTGTTAGTTAGGATTACTTGTTGGTTATTCCTGCATTGTCGGAACTAGAAGCACAAGCATTTCGCTACACCTCGTATTAACATCTGCTAACCATGTGTATGTGACAAATAAAATTTGATTTGATTTGATAAATACAGGGGGTACCGGTACAGAGAATGTGGAGGCTATACAGGCGGTATCGGTACCGAGTCAATGTGGAGACTATATACAGGGGGTACCGGTACCGAGTCACTGTGGAGACTATATACAGGGGGTACCGGTACCGAGTCAATGTGGAGGCTATATACAGGGGGTACCGGTACCGAGTCAATGTGGAGGCTATATACAGGGGGTACCGGTACCAAGTCAATGTGGAGGCTATATACAGGGAGTACCGGTTCAGAGTCAATGTGGAGACTATATACAGGCGTACCGGTACCGAGTCAATGTGGCTATATACAGGGGGTACCGGTACAGAGTCAATGTGGAGGCTATATACAGGGGGTACCGAGTCAATGTGTAGGTAGGAGTACAGGTTAGTCGGGGTAATTTGACAATGTGGAGGCTATATACAGGGGGTTACGGTACAGAGTCAATGTGGAGGCTATATACAGGGGGTACCGGTACAGAGTCAATGTGGAGGCTATATACAGGGGGTACAGAGTCAATGTGGAGGCTATATACAGGGGGTACAAAGTCAATGTGGAGGCTATATACAGGGGGTACCGGT
>NW_027013574.1:0-15795 GCF_036934945.1 Oncorhynchus masou masou | reverse complement strand
CCCATAATGACATCACAATACCCCATAATGACATCACAATACCCCATAATGACAAAGCAATAACAGGTTTTTATACATTTTGCGGCTTTTGTTAAAAAAGAAAAAACGGAAAAATTCCATTTACATAAGTATTCAGACCTTTTAGTCAGTTTTTTATTTGACACCTTTGACAGTGATTACAGCATCGTCTTCTTGGATATAGCTACAAGCTTGGCACACCTGTATTTGGTGAGTTTGCCCTCATGACTTGTTTTTTTTTTCTCTGACATGCACTGTCAACTGTGGGACCTTATATAGACAGGTGTGTGCCTTTCCAAATCATGTCCAATCAATTGAATTTACCACAGGTTTACTCAAGTTGTAGAAACATTTCAAGGATGATCAATGGAAACAGGATACACCTGAGCTCAATTTCGAGTCTCATAGCAACAGGTCTGAAAAGATATGTCAATAAGCTACTTGATTTTAAAAAATTAATACATTTGCAAAAAATGTCTAAAAACCTGTTTTTGCTTTGTCATTATGGGGTATTGTGTGTAGATTGAGAAGGGAAAACAATGATTTAATCAATTTTAGAATAAGGCTGTAACGTAACAAAATGTGGAAAAAGTTAAGGGGTCTGAATACTTTCCAAATGCGCTGAATGATAGACGTCTTAAAGTCGTAAACTTCCAGTGTAGTGGGAGCGACTTTATCACGATACTACATAATTTAATTTATTATTTTTATTTTAACCTTAATTTAACTAGGCAAGTCAGTTAAGAACAAATTCTTATTTTCAATGACTGCCTAGGAACAGTGGGTTAAACTGCCTGTTCAGGGGCAGAACGACAGATTTGTACCGGACGGATTTCTGCCTGAACGCCAGATACACATGAAAACACGAAACATGAAAACCCAGGGAATCGACAGAGATGCACAAAAACAATGATAACATTCAAAATGAGTGAACCTTCCCTTTAATTGTGACGCTTGTTATGTGATCTGCTCGCCCAGAGTTTAGACAGAAAAACAGCTTCTATCTCAAGGCCATTAGACTGTTAAATATCCCTCACTAGCCGGCTTGCACCCGGTTACGCAACGCTGCCCCATATACATAGACATGGAATCACTGGTCACTTTAATAATGGAACACTAGTCACTTTAATAGTGTTTACATACTGCTTTTACCCATCTCTATCAGATGGGAAGGTAAGACCCAGATGCAGACCACGTCAAAATAACTATAGTTTTAATGATCCAATAGGGGCAGGGAAAAGACAGGTCAAGGCAGGCAGGGGTCAATAAACCAGAGCTGAGACAAGGGTACCGGACGGCAGGCAGGCTCAGGGTCAGCAGAGGTCAAAAATCCAGCTGGGGGTAAAGGTACAGATCGGTAGGCAGGCTCAGGGTCAGGGGCAGGCAGAGTGGTCAGGCAGGCAGGCTCGCAGTCAGGACAGGCAAGGGTCAAAACCAGGAGGGGGAGAAAAGAGAGACTGCGGGAGAGCGGGAGCTTGACTAGACAAACTGGCAACAGAAAAACAGAGAACACAGGTATAAATACACAGGGGATAATGGAGAAGATGAGCGACACCTGGATGGGGTGGAGACAATCACAAAGACAGGTGAAACAGATCAGGGTGTATATACTGTATATACTGTATTCTATTCTGGAAGAGAAAGGGCATTACAACTATTTCAGACATTTACATCAATAATACTTTTGCCACGTTCGCATAGTTGAGGGAAGTTTGTACGAACTCCATCTGAAGACAAACACCTGAATACATCATCTGTACAAAAACATTGCTTACTATGCCTAACAATAATAATTTGCTATGCAAGCTACTGTAAAAGTGAAGCTTCCGTCCCTCTCCTCGCCCCTACCTGGGCTCAAACCAGGGACCCTTTGCACACATCAACAACAGCCATCCTCTAAGCATCGTTACCCATCGCTCCACAAAAGCCGCCCTTGCAGAGCAAAGGGGAACAACTACTTCAAGGTCTCAGAGCAAGTGACGTCACGGCTTGAAACGCTATTAGCGCGCACCACCGCTAACTAGCTAGCCATTTCACATCAGTTACACTCACCCCCCCTTTTGACCTCCTCCTTTTCCGCAGCAACCAGTGATCCGGGTCAACAGCATCAATGGAACAGTATTGCTTCTTGTCCATTTCACATCAGTCACACTACCTAGTAACGTCTTATCACATAGCCAAGCTACAAAATCTGCAGTTGGAAGGTCTATGTTTTCATATACTTTGCTATTGATATTTAATTGGATATATCCATGATAATAGTTGTTGCATGATTTCTCCTGGTTCCAGAAAAGTTAAAGCCCAGGGTTAATAAATGTTTGTGGGAACACAGACTAAGCAAGCTCAGGGCCAGTCCAGGGCCAGTCCAGGGCCAGTCCAGGGCCAGTCCAGAGCCAGTCCAGGGCCAATCTAGGGCCAGTCCAGGGCCCGCACAGGGCCAGTCCAGAGCCAGTCTAGCCTGGGGGCAAAGAACAATTCAGTGTGAAAAAGCCTTTAGTAATTCCTTGATTTTCTAAAGTCTACCAACCTTGCCAGCAGGAATGCTAAGATAGCTACTCTAACTTGATTGGTAGACTGAAATGGTAGCTAGTTAAAGCCAACTTCATAAAATTCCTAGGTGGCTCGTAGTATTACAGATAAACAATAACAACATCAACATTAAACGTAAACAGTACCAGTAAAAAAAAGTTTGGACCTACTCATTCAAAGCTTTATTTTTTTTAGTACTATTTTCTACATTGACCAAGGAGAGTGATGGAGTGCCGCATCAGATGACCTGGCCTCCACAATCAACCGACCTCAACCCATTTGAAATGGTTTGTGATGAGTTGCACCGCAGAGTGAAAGAAAAGCAGACAACAATGTGCTCAGCATGTGTGGAACTCCTTCAAGACTGTTGGAAAAGCATTCCTCGTGAAGCTGGTTGAGAGAATGCCAAGAGTGTGCAAAGTTGTCATGAAGAATCTCAAATATAAAATATACGTTGATTTGTTCAACACTTTTATAGTTACTACATGACTCCGTATGTGTTATGTCATAGTTTTGATGTCGTCACTATTATTCTACAATGTAGAGAATAGTAAAAATAAAGAAAAACCCTTGAATGAGTAGGTGTGTCCAAACTTCTGACTGGTTCTGTATATAAGATTATATATATATATATATTTTAATGTGGACAAATCTGAGGGGGCACGTGCCCCTGTGCCCCATATCGACATGACTACTGTATACAGATTTAAACAGGGCTCTGTTACCCACTATAACAGATTTAGGCAGGGCTCAACCCACTGTAACAGATTTAAACAGGGCTCTGTTACCCACTGTAACATATTTAGACAGGGCTCAACCCACTGTTACATATTTAGACAGGGCTCAACCCACTGTAACATATTTAGACAGGGCTCAACCCACTGTAACAGATTTAAACAGGGCTCTGTTACCCACTATAACATATTTAGACAGGGCTCAACCCAATGTAACATATTTAGACAGGGCTCAACCCACTGTAACATATTTAGACAGGGCTCAACCCACTGTAACAGATTTAGACAGGGCTCAACCCACTGTAACATATTTAGACAGGGCTCAACCCACTGTTACATATTTAGACAGGGCTCAACCCACTGTTACATATTTAGACAGGGCTCAACCCACTGTAACATATTTAGACAGGGCTCAACCCAATGTAACATATTTAGACAGGGCTCAACCCACTGTAACATATTTAGACAGGGCTCAACCCACTGTAATATATTTAGACAGGGCTCAACCCACTGTAACATATTTAGACAGGGCTCAACCCACTGTAACATATTTAGACAGGGCTCAACCCACTGTAACATATTTAGACAGGGCTCAACCCACTGTAACATATTCAGACAGGGCTCAACCCACTGTAACATATTTAGACAGGGCTCAACCCACTGTAACATATTTAGACAGGGCTCAACCCACTGTAACATATTTAGACAGGGCTCAACCCACTGTAACAGATTTAGACAGGGCTCAACCCACTGTAACATATTTAGACAGGGCTCAACCCACTGTAACATATTTAGACAGGGCTCAACCCACTGTAACATATTTAGACAGGGCTCAACCCACTGTAACATATTTAGACAGGGCTCAACCCACTGTAACATATTTAGACAGGGCTCAACCCACTGTTACATATTTAGACAGGGCTCAACCCACTGTAACATATTTAGACAGGGCTCAACCCACTGTTACATATTTAGACAGGGCTCAACCCACTGTTACATATTTAGACAGGGCTCAACCCACTGTTACATATTTAGACAGGGCTCAACCCACTGTAACATATTTAGACAGGGCTCAACCCACTGTAACATATTTAGACAGGGCTCAACCCACTGTAACATATTTAGACAGGGCTCAACCCACTGTAACATATTTAGACAGGGCTCAACCCACTGTAACATATTTAGACAGGGCTCAACCCACTGTTACATATTTAGACAGGGCTCAACCCAATGTAACATATTTAGACAGGGCTCAACCCACTGTAACATATTCAGGCAGGGCTCAACCCACTGTAACATATTTAGACAGGGCTCAACCCACTGTAACATGTTTAGACAGGGCTCAACCCACTGTAACATATTTAGACAGGGCTCAACCCACTGTAACAGATTTAGACAGGGCTCAACCCACTGAAACATATTTAGACAGGGCTCAACCCACTGTAACATATTTAGACAGGGCTCAACCCACTGTAACATATTTAGACAGGGCTCAACCCACTGTTACATATTTAGACAGGGCTCAACCCACTGTTACATATTTAGACATGGCTCAACCCACTGTAACATATTTAGACAGGGCTCAACCCACTGTTACATATTTAGACAGGGCTCAACCCACTGTTACATATTTAGACAGGGCTCAACCCACTGTTACATATTTAGACAGGGCTCAACCCACTGTTACATATTTAGACAGGGCTCAACCCACTGTAACATATTTAGACAGGGCTCAACCCACTGTTACATATTTAGACAGGGCTCAACCCACTGTAACATATTTAGACAGGGCTCAACCCACTGTTACATATTTAGACAGGGCTCAACCCACTGTAACATATTTAGACAGGGCTCAACCCACTGTTACATATTTAGACAGGGCTCAACCCACTGTTACATATTTAGACAGGGCTCAACCCACTGTAACAGATTCAGACAGGGCTCAACCCACTGTAACATATTTAGACAGGGCTCAACCCACTGTTACATATTTAGACAGGGCTCAACCCACTGTAACAGATTTAGACAGGGCTCAACCCACTGTAACATATTTAGACAGGGCTCAACCCACTGTAACATATTTAGACAGGGCTCAACCCACTGTTACATATTTAGACAGGGCTCAACCCACTGTAACATATTTAGACAGGGCTCAACCCACTGTTACATATTTAGACAGGGCTCAACCCACTGTTACATATTTAGACAGGGCTCAACCCACTGTTACATATTTAGACAGGGCTCAACCCACTGTAACATATTTAGACAGGGCTCAACCCACTGTAACATATTTAGACAGGGCTCAACCCACTATAACATATTTAGACAGGGCTCAACCCACTGTAACATATTTAGACAGGGCTCAACCCACTGTAACATATTTAGACAGGGCTCAACCCACTGTTACATATTTAGACAGGGCTCAACCCAATGTAACATATTTAGACAGGGCTCAACCCACTGTAACATATTCAGGCAGGGCTCAACCCACTGTAACATATTTAGACAGGGCTCAACCCACTGTAACAGATTTAGACAGGGCTCAACCCACTGTTACATATTTAGACAGGGCTCAACCCACTGTAACATATTTAGACAGGGCTCAACCCACTGTTACATATTTAGACAGGGCTCAACCCACTGTTACATATTTAGACAGGGCTCAGCCCACTGTAACATATTTAGACAGGGCTCAACCCACTGTAACAGATTTAGACAGGGCTCAACCCACTGTAACATATTTAGACAGGGCTCAACCCACTGTTACATATTTAGACAGGGCTCAACCCACTGTAGCATATTTAGACAGGGCTCAACCCACTGTTACATATTTAGACAGGGCTCAACCCACTGTAACATATTTAGACAGGGCTCAACCCACTGTTACATATTTAGACAGGGCTCAACCCACTGTTACATATTTAGACAGGGCTTAACCCACTGTAGCCCGATTCAGGCAGCGTCTGGCTGAAGGTATCCAGACCTCACAGCAGTTCACAACACATTGTATAAAGCGTACTCTACAGATGGAATCAGTTGGGCTCCCAGTGGCGCAGTGCATCTCAGTGCAAGAGGCATCCACTATAATACCTGGATTTCGAATCAGGCTGTATCACATCCGGCTGTGATTGGGTGGCACACAATTGGCCAAGCGTCGTCGTGGTTTTGGCCGGTGTTAGGCTGGTGGACCAATAACCAAAAGGTTGCTAGATCGAATCCTATCGTTCTGCCCCCTGAACAAGGCAGTTAACCCCACTGTTCCTAGGCCGTCATTGTAAATAAGAATTTGTTCTTAACTGACTTGCCAATTTAAATAGAGGTTAAAAAAACAAACAAATTAAATTTAGAGGACACTTGTACCTGACCAGTGTTACATTCCTCAAAACTGCATATGAGAGAGTGAACATGAAGACATGGCTCAAGGTGAATCAGATTTGTGAACATAATCCTTCGCTGTGTGTTGCCGCTTTCCATGTTGTCTGTTGTCTGTAGCTTGTGAGGTGTGGAAACACTTTGTTGCTTTTATGGATTTTGCCTTGTTGCTTTTTGTCCTATGTTGTTCTGTCTGTATGCTACGTCTTGCTTGTCCTATGTTGCTCTGTCTGTATGCTACGTCTTGCTTGTCCTATGTTGCTCTGTCTGTATGCTACGTCTTGCTTGTCCTATGTTGCTCTGTCTCTATGGTATGTCTTGCTTGTTCTATGTTGCTCTGTCTGTATGCTACGTCTTGCTTGTCCTATGTTGCTCTGTCTCTATGGTATGTCTTGCTTGTTCTATGTTGCTCTGTCTGTATGCTACGTCTTGCTTGTCCTATGTTGCTTGTCCTATGTTGCTTGTCTCTATGGTATGTCTTGCTTGTCCTATGTTGCTCTGTCTGCATGCTACGTCTTGCTTGTCCTATGTTGCTCTGCGTGTGCTCACTGCTCAATGATTGTCTGCATTATAATTGTTTTTAATAACCTGCCCCAGGGACTGCGTTTGAAAATGAGCCAGCTGGCTAAAACCGTCACTTTTACTGAAACGTTGATTAATGACCACTGTCCCTGTAAAAATAAAGTAAACTCAACTCAAACTGGGTCGTGGGTGAAAGTATTATGCACAGTAGCCTCCAGTAGCCTCCAGTAGCCTCCAGCAGCCTCCAGCAGCCTCCAGTAGCCTCCAGTAGCCTCCAGTAGCCTCCAGCAGCCTCCAGCAGCCTCAGTAGCCTCCAGCAGCCTCCAGTAGCCTCAGTAGCCTCAGTAGCCTCCAGCAGCCTCCAGTAGCCTCCAGCAGCCTCCAGCAGCCTCCAGTAGCCTCCAGTAGCCTCAGCCTCAGTAGCCTCAGTAGCCTCAGTAGCCTCCAGCAGCCTCAGTAGCCTCAGCAGCCTCCAGTAGCCTCAGCAGCCTCAGCAGCCTCCAGTAGCCTCCAGCAGCCTCAGTAGCCTCAGCAGCCTCCAGTAGCCTCAGTAGCCTCCAGCAGCCTCCAGTAGCCTCAGCAGCCTCCAGTAGCCTCCCACCGGGCACAGATGTCAGTCACTTCTACTTTTTGATTTACATTTTGTTGAACTCATGTGAATTAAATGTGAAATCCAACCAAGAAAAAGGTCACCTGTCATTTGGATTTTGGTTAAAAATTGGGTGAAAAAAAAAAAAAAAAGATTAAATTTACTTACGTTGATAACCTTTTGCAAATTCAATCCGTTTTCTACGCTGATTCAATGTCATCACATTTAATTATTTTGTTTGGGGGGTTTGGAATGACATGGAAACAACGTTTTTTCAACCAGTTTTTGCCCACTGAAATACAGACCTGTTTTTATGCTTCGACTCCACTCGTTGTTCTCTGTGCCGCTGCCAAACAATAACATGACAAGGACTGGTCAGGGGTGGAATGTTAGCACAAACAGACTGGGGAACCAGGCTAGGCCTACAGATATAGGGAAGACATAAATAGGTACTGTAGGATGCAATCCTATGGGATTTAACCCGTATGAATGTTAAGGTGTTGGGCAAAGTATTTCTATCTTTTGGACTGGGTGGGTGGAGAAGGCAGCCATTGGTAGACTGGGTGGGTGGAGAGAGAGCAGCCATTGGTAGACTGGGTGGAGAGAGAGCAGGCATTGGTAGACTGGGTGGAGAGAGCAGGCATTGGTAGACTGGGTGGGAGAGAGCAGGCATTGGTAGACTGAGTGGAGAGAGAGCAGACATTGGTGGACTGGGTGGAGAAGAGAGCAGACATTGGTGGACTGGGTGGAGAGAGAGCAGACATTGGTGGACTGAGTGGGTGGAGAGAGAGCAGACATTGGTAGACTGGGTGGAGAGAGAGCAGACATTGGTGGACTGGGTGGAGAGGAGAGCAAACATTGGTGGACTGGGTGGAGAGAGAGCAGACATTGGTGGACTGGGTGGAGAGAGAGCAGACATTGGTGGACTGGGTGGAGAGAGAGCAGCCATTGGTAGACTGGGTGGAGAGAGAGCAGGCATTGGTAGACTGGGTGGAGAGAGAGCAGGCATTGGTAGACTGGGTGGAGAGAGAAGCAGCCATTGGTAGACTGGGTGGGTGGAGAGAGAGCAAACATTGGTAGACTGGGTGGAGAGAGAGCAGGCATTGGTAGACTGGGTGGGTGGAGAGAGAGCAGGCATTGGTAGACTGGGTGGGTGGAGAGAGAACAGACATTGGTAGACTGGGTGGGTGGAGAGAGAACAGACATTGGTAGACTGGGTGGGTGGAGAGAGAGCAACCATTGGTAGACTGGGTGGAGAGAGAGCAGACATTGGTAGACTGGGTGGGTGGAGAGAGAGCAGGCATTGGTAGACTGGGTGGGTGGAGAGAGAGCAGACATTGGTAGACTGGGTGGGTGGAGAGAGAGCAGGCATTGGTAGACTGGGTGGGTGGAGAGAGAGCAACCATTGGTAGACTGGGTGGAGAGAGAGCAACCATTGGTAGACTGAGTGGAGAGAGAACAGACATTGGCAGACTGGGTGGGTGGAGAGAGAGCAACCATTGGTAGACTGGGTGGAGAGAGAGCAGACATTGGTAGACTGAGTGGAGAGAGAACAGACATTGGTAGACTGGGTGGGTGGAGAGAGAACAGACATTGGTAGACTGGGTGGGTGGAGAGAGAGCAACCATTGGTAGACTGGGTGGAGAAGGCGTGGTAGACTGGGTGGAGAGAGAACAGACATTGGTAGACTGGGTGGGTGGAGAGAGAGCATACCCGATTATACAGTATTTACACAAAGAGCAGTGCAAATGCAAAGTGTGTTAACAGTGAAGGTTTGCATCTGCACTGTTCTACGGTAAATGTGATTTTGTAAAAAATCAAGTCTAAGCGGAGTTGGCATGAACTGAAAGCATACATGTGTATGATTCTACCGAGTAAAACACGCCCCTGTAGTCGTAGAGCTGCATCCCAAATGGCCTAGTCCTGCGTTCCAAAAAGTAGTAGCGCTGTTCTTGGGTAGATAGGGTGTCGTGGGGACACGACCCCATAGAGTGGGTTGGTGAACTGACAGGGTTTACTCCAGTACACTCTGCTGCGTCCGTAGGGAGTTGACAGAGACCGAAGGGTAGACTATAAGAGGAGGAACGTTGACGTGTACAGAGGATGTATCAGCACAGCGTTGAGTGAGGTAAGTTATACCTGAATCTACATTTACCTGTATGGAACGGTAACACACATTAGGACGTAAATCACGCTGCACGTGCAGCATTAGATATTGGTTATTTTCAACAAAAATTCGCGGGGGGTTTGTGAATTCTATGGCTCCTTATCGCAGAGCTTGTTTTAAATATATATATATATATATTATTTTAAATCAGCTGTTTCGTTGGTGCAGTTAATTCATCTCTGTTTTGAGTTTCATTTCATTTAATTTAATTTCTCTCTCATCAGTGTAGAATCAGTCAGTTCATGCATGATTTTCATGTTGTTTTACAATGTTCCCTCAATGGCTGGATGCTTTAGTCGTTTACCGTACTCTATTTCTTGGGTGTCTTTCTCAATATGAGTCATGAATGCTATTTTGTTCAAGATCAAAGTGTATGGAAACGTGATAGAAAATATTTTAATTTAGTCCCAAAACATCTGGTGTCTGAGTCTGGTGGTTATCCATCCAGATCCCATATACCCCTGGGGGATGTGGGTTCAAAGCCCCATCGCAGCCGTTCCTCTCTGTCTCCTTCTGTATATGTCTCACCTCTACATTCGGACTGTTCGTCAAATGATGACATACTAAAAGAATATACGGTATGTTATTAAATTCAAACAAAGTACAGTGAGCATACAGCTTTCTAGTTCCGACATGTCACGAACGCTTACATATACGAGACAGTTCCAGAGCCTTACCCAGCACCACAGTACAGAAGAGGTTAAAGACAGTGTTTTCTCAGTAGTTAATTAGTGACAGACCCACCACTCGCCAACAGCAGGGCCAGAGCCATACAGTGTATGTCTCAATACGGAGCATAATCCACAACAACGGGTTTATCCAAAGTATATTCGAGAATTTAAAAAAAAATCCTGTTTCCAATGTTTACAAATCACTGCCTGTTCCCTCTTCTCAGGTTCACACATACAAACCAGCAAGATGAAGATAGTGATGTTGGCTGTGGCTCTGGCCCTGCTGTTGGCGAGTGAGTGGGTCTGTCACTTATTAACTACTGAGAAAACACTGTCTTTTTAACCTCTTCTGTACTGTGGTGCCTGGGTAAGGCTCTGGAACTGTCTTGTATGTAAGCGTTCGTGATTATGTCGGAACTAGAAAAACTCTGAATTCTCCAACTTGGTAACTCCTTGTAGAAAGATGATACCCCAGTTTCCCAGTTTAGAAAAGTATCAGAATCAACCAATAGGAAGCTCTACGCCACTAACACATGTTTAATTGTTTATCTCAGAGGATCAGAGTTTTCCGACGTGTCATGAATGCAGCATTATAGTGTTGCAAAACTTTTCAAAACTCTCAATGTGAGTTCCCTCCTCCCTGTTTTTACCTGCCGAATCTTTCAACTGGGATTTCTGAAAAACCTGGGAACTTTGCCAAAGCCGTGGGAAGTAGGGGTGCTGAGGACACTGCAGTATATAGTATTTTTGGGGGGCATTTATCAGTATCAACGGACCGGTATAGAGGTCTGTAGTGCAGGCAAAACATTTGTTTTTCAGCATCTCAGAACAGTATCTTGCAGGATTCAATAGTTGGAATTGTCATTCCCCTCTCCTTCTGTGATTGACCGTCGGTGTAAATAAGAATTTGTTCTTAACTGACCTGTCTAGTTAAATAAAGGTTAAATCAAATAAAACATCCAGACAGGACAAATCCCTGTCCTCAAACACTTATATCAAATGTGATGTGGTGGTGATGTGGTGATGGGGTGATGTGATGTAGTGATGTGATGATGTCATGTGGTGGTGTGGTGATGTGATGATGTGATGGTGTGATGTAGTGATGTGGTGGTGTGATGTGGTGATGTGTTGATGTGATGTGATGGTGTGATGTGGTGATGTGGTAATGTGATGTGGTGTGGTGATGATGATGTGGTGATGTGGTGATGATGTGGTGATGATGTGGTGATGATGTGGTGGTGTGATGATGTGATGGTGATGTGGTGATGTGGTGATGTGGTGGTGATGTGGTGATGTGGTGTGGTGATGTGGTGATGTGATGGTGATGTGGTGTGGTGGTGATGTGGTGATGTGTTGATGTGATGTGGTGGTGTGATGGTGTGATGTGTTGATGTGATGTGGTGTGGTGATGTGGTGATGTGGTGTGGTGATGTGGTGATGTGATGGTGTGGTGATGGAGTGTGATGTGGTGGTGTGGTGGTGATGTGGTGGTGATGATGTGGTGATGTGTTGATGTGATGGTGTGATGTAGTGATGTGGTGGTGATGATGATGTGGTGATGTGGTGATGGGGTGTGATGTGGTGGTGTGATGATGTGATGTGGTGATGTGATGAGGTGGTGATGTGATGATGTGATGATGTGGTGACGTGGTGGTGATGTGGTGATGATGTGGTGATGATGTGGTGGTGTGATGATGTGGTGGTGTGATGTGGTGATGTGGTGTGGTGATGTGGTGGTGTGATGTAGTGATGTGGTGGTGATGATGTGGTGATGTGATGATGTGATGTGGTGATGTGATGATGTGATGGTGTGATGTAGTGATGATGTGGTGGTGATGTGGTGATGATGTAGTGATGTAGTGATTTGGTGGTGTGATGTGGTGATGTGATGATGTGGTGATGATGTGGTGGTGATGATGTGGTGATGTGGTGATGTGATGATGTGATGTGGTGGTGTGATGTGGTGATGGGGTGATGTGGTGTGGTGATGTGGTGGTGTGATGTAGTGATGTGGTGGTGATGATGTGGTGATGTGATGATGTGATGTGGTGGTGTGGTGATGTGATGGTGTGATGTAGTGATGTGGTGATGATGTGGTGGTGATGTGGTGATGTGGTGATGATGCGGTGATGTGGTGGTGATGTGGTGATGATGTGGTGATGTGATGATGTGGTGATGATGTGGTGATGATGTGATGATGTGGTGGTGATGTGGTGATGATGTGGTGGTGATGTGGTGATGATGTGGTGGTGATGTGGTGATGATGTGGTGGTGATGATGTGGTGATGTGGTGATGTGATGATGTGATGTGGTGATGGGGTGATGTGGTGTGGTGATGTGGTGGTGATGATGATGTGATGATGTGGTGGTGATGCGGTGATGATGTGGTGGTGATGTGGTGGTGATGCGGTGATGATGTGGTGGTGATGTGGTGATGTTGTGATGTATTGATGTGGTGATGTGGTGGTGTGATGTGGTGATGTGTTGATGTGGTGTGGTGATGTGGTGGTGTGATGTGGTGATGGGGTGTGGTGATGTAGTGATGTGGTGATGGGGTGATGTGATGTGGTGATGTGTTGATGTGGTGTGGTGATGTGGTGGTGTGATGTGGTGATGGGGTGATGTGGTGTGGTGATGTGATGGTGTGGTGATGGGGTGTGATGTGGTGGTGTGGTGGTGATGTGGTGGTGATGATGTGGTGATGATGTGGTGATTATGTGATGATGTGGTGATGTTATGTGGTGATGTGGTGATGATGTGGTGATGTTATGTGGTGATGTGGTGGTGATGATGTGGTGATGAAGTGGTGATGTGGTGGTGATGGTGTGATGTGGTGATGGGGTGTTGATGTGGTGGTGATGTGGTGATGTGATGTGGTGATGGTGTGGTGGTGATGTGATGATGATGTGGTGATGTGGTGATGTGACGTGGTGATGTGATGATGATGTGGTGATGTGATGATGTGATGATGTGATGTGGTGATGTGATGATGTGGTGATGTGGTGATGATGTGGTGTGGTGATGGGGTGGTGATGTGGTGATGGGGTGATGTGGTGGTGATGTGGTGGTGATGATGTGGTGATGTGATGTGGTGATGGTGTGGTGATGTGGTGATGTGATGATGATGAGGGTGATGTGATGTGGTGATGTGATGTGGTGATGTGATGATGTGGTGGTGATGTGATGATGATGTGGTGATGTGATGTGGTGATGATGTGGTGATGTGATGGTGATGTGATGATGTGGTATGATGATGTGATATGGTGGTGATGTGGTGATGATTATGTGATATGGTGGTGATGTGATGATGTGGTGATGTGATGATGTGGTGATGTGGTGGTGGTGATGTGATGATGTGATGATATTGGTGATGATGTGGTGGTGATGATGTGGTAATGTGGTGATTGTCACAAAAGTAGTGCACTTGGCCTTAACTAGTCCTGGGCCTTGACCAGTCCTGGGCCTTGACCAGTCCTGGGCCTTGACCAGTCCTGGGCCTTGACCAGTCCTGGGCCTTGACCAGTCCTGCATTAGCTGACCAATATATCGAGGTCTTCAGCGCGGGTAATTTTTTCTCTCCTGCATAGTCCAAAATAATATATATCACACCCCCAAACCCTTTCCAGCGGCTTTGAACTTTGCAACCCCAGTATTTTACCAATGAGTCCCTGAACAATATGGCTACCATCTGGCCAATATACTGTAGCGTTGCTATTGCGCGATTCTAATTCTGTGGTCCTAACACAATGCTGTGCTGTAGGTGTGTTCTAGTGATCCTATGACGTTCTAACACAGCCCTGTGTTGTCTCCTAGGTGAAGCACTGGACTGTCTGCGCTGTGTGCCAACTAAGGCAGGAAGAGACTGTGAGGTGACAGTAGAAACCTGCCCCCAGAGAAGGAGGGATGTGCAGCCGCCAAGTTCCTCAGAGCTCCATGTAAGTAATGTTACTGACCAGGTTCAAGACCTCGGTCTTCAGACTATGTTAGCCCGCTGAGCTAAACACTAATGGTAAAAAAAATAGACTTGAAAAAGAGTCATGTTGTGCTGATGCTAGATTTCTTGAAGAACAGCATTGGATGTCACACAAAGTTATGTGCCAGTATTCACAAATTCTCACAGTGGTGCAGATTTCTATCATAATGAATAAGACTATATGGCTCATAATCAGCACTCCTGCTCTAAGACATTTTGCGGAACCTGCAACAACCAAAAAATGATATACGTATATAAATATAATGCTGGTCTGGCCTGTTTCATTCTCAGAGGAGATGCAGGCCCTGGTTTGAATTATCAAGAATATAAGGTTTTTAATACAGATTATTTATAGTCGACGTTAACGCCTATCACACAGTAACTTAACATTGTTCTGTATTTTCTCTCTCAGTTGGCCATTTCCAGAGATGCATGGACATGTCGGGCTGTAAGCAGTTCCAAACCAACGCTTACATCAACATGAAGTGCTGTGGCACTGACAAGTGCAACACATTCTAGAATCTATATACTGGTTAACATTCTAGAATCTATATACTGGTTCACATTCTAGAATCTATATACTGTTCACGTTCTAGAATCTATATACTGGTTCACATTCTAGAATCTATATACTAGTTAACGTTCTAGAATCTATATACTGGTTCACATTCTAGAATCTATATACTGGTTCACATTCTAGAATCTATATACTGGTTTACATTCTAGACCAGGGGTATTCAAATCCTTCCATGGAGGTCTGGAGTACTGCTGGTTTTCTGTTCTACCTGATCATTCATTGTTCCCACCAGGTGTCTAAATCAGTCACTGATTAGAAATGGAATAAATAAAAACAGAGGAACTGGCTTTGATTTTGGAGTTAAGGGTTCTATCTAGACCAATATGTCTCTACTTTATAACACCCTGATTCAGTTCATTGAAGAGAGGAGGTAGAGCATCCACCAGGCAAACCATCACATCAACCATCACAACATCAACCATCACAACGTCAACCATAACAACATCAACCATCACAACATAAAACATCACATCAACCATAACAACATCAACCATCACAACAACATCAACCATCACAACATAAAACATCACATCAGCCATAACAACATCAACCATCACAACATCAACCATCACAACATCAACCATCACAACATCAACCATCACATCACCCATAACAACATCACCCATAACAACATCAACCAACA
>NW_027013573.1:0-15800 GCF_036934945.1 Oncorhynchus masou masou | reverse complement strand
AGTGAAAGTAAACACAGACAAAGAAGGAGAAGGACATTGTGACCTCTTGTGGACAGTCAGAGAACAGAGAACTTGCGCTCAACTAGCCTACCTGATTAAATAAAGGTGAAATAAAAAATAAATAAATGACTGTTCTATTACCTGCTACCGCATTGCAAGTGAATGTGAACTCCCACGTATAGGTCAAAAAGGCTCCTTAACAGCTTCCATCTCCAAGTCATTAGACAGCTAAATAGTTCATAAAATGGCTACCCGGACTATTTGCATTGACCCCTTTATAAGGTGCTGCTACTTGCTGTTTATTATCTATGTATAGTGACTTTACCCCTACCTACATGTGCATATTACCTCAATGACCTCAACTAACCTCGGTACCGGTACCCCCTGTATGTAGCCTTGTTATTGTTATTTTCTTGTGTTACTTTTTCTCTTGCTTTAGTTTATTTAATTTTGTGTACTTCTTTGGGGGTAATATTTTCTTTCTTACTTTTTATGAAATAAGGGCTTGTAAGTAAGCATTTCACTGTAAAGTCTACACCTGTTGGTTAAGGGCTTTAAGGGATTTCACCCCCGTAGTGGACAAAAATGAATGGCAAGTTATTGGCATAGGCCAAACCATGCACACATTGGCCAATACCACCCAAAGCGGCGTTGATTCATGCAAAGTTTACTTCTATTGCCATATGGGTATTGCCAGTTGTAACACTTCAAAAATCCAACAGGTGGCGATTGCACTCCACCATGGTTTTTCATATTGGTATTGGACTCCAAGTCAACATCCAAAAGCCAAATTTTGAAAAAACGAATTTTTTGAAAAAAACGTATCACCCCTTAAAAAAGTGCTTTCTGGACCGTTTTTCGAAATTCTTTCGCTTTTTTGACAATTACACATGTATAAGAACTGTATGAAAATACTTTTGTCCAATTTTATTAACATAATTTTTTTAATTTTTTTACTTGCGCATATTGCATATGTTTTGTCCATTTGCAATATGATTTCATAGGAAGTCAGAAGTCAAAAGTCAAAAATTCTTAAATTTCATAAAAAACTTCACACACCCCTAAAAAGTGCTTTCTGGACCGTTTTTCGAAATTTTTTCGCATTTTGTGTCAGTTACACACGTATAAGAACTGTATCAACATACTTTAGTCATATTTTATTATCATAATTTTTTTTTTTTTTTTACTTGCGCATATTGCATGTGTTTTGTCCATCTGCAATATGATTTCATAGGAAGTCAGAAGTCAAAAGTCAAAAATTATTAAATTTCATAAAAAACTTCACACACCCCTAAAAAAGTGCTTTCTGGACCGTTTTTCGAAATTTTTTCGAATTTTGTGTCAGTTACACACGTATAAGAACTGTATCAACATACTTTAGTCATATTTTATTATTATAATGTTTTTTTTTTTTTTGCTTGTGCATAAGGCATATGTTTTGTGGGGGCCAAATGTCATAAGAAATTTGACATGCTCAAAAATCCTTCAGAAATGCAAAATTGACTGGCCTGATGAACTCGGGATGGCCGGGCAGTGATTGTTGTTCCTTTCAATCACTCGTGGTGTTGATTTCATCATGTCCATTTGTTTATGTTTTCTCACTTTTGCAAAGTCACTGTGCATTTGCCATATGGTTAACTGGGCATTCACCATCACCAATTTGTCATGCCATAAAAATCATGCAGGAATGCCAAATTGACTGGCCCGATGAACTCGGGATGGCTGGGCAGTGATTCTGGTACCTCTCCATCGCTCGTTTGGGTTGATTTCAGAATGTCGCTTTTGGTGATGGTACCTCACCGCTATTGCAACATATTGCTAATGGACAGGAATGAGTCACCTGCAAGTCACCGTCCATCAGTCAATTTGATATCATTCAAAGCTAACTATTGGAGGCACTGTCAGTCTCTACGCACCCCAATGATACGTCCCTCCATCCATGTTGTGTATCTGTGTGATTTAGTTTTCCTTTGAATTTTTATGGGAAAAATGACTGATTTACAGTTCATGGGGGTTGCCTAATCATATATATGAAGTTTTGGAAAGATCTGATATTTTTAACCCCTCCAAACAGCCCATGAGACACCAATTATGGCACTTCCATCGTTGGCACAGGAAGCTGTAACTCAACATACATCCTCATTGGGGTATTCCATTAGAGAATCCTGAGTTTTAAGTCTTTACCATGAAAACTGACTGATTTACACAGGGTTCAATGCACTATGTCCATCAAATTGCAGGCAGTGTATGGGTATACACTTTTAGGGCGATTTGGACCACTTCCGGTTGGTCCAGGAAGCTTAGAATCGACACAGGTAGACCTTATAGTGGTCTGATGGACTGGTACCAAAGACAGGTTCATACAACATTCATAACTCATATAGACTCCAGGTTGTATTTAGTGGAGCAGCCAATATATTCCTATGGGAGAGAAGTCAATGAACACTGTTTTTATGTAAACATCTTCTTTTGACTGTGAAGGGTTAATGTCACACGGTCAAGGATAGGCTTGGACAGATCAGGAGGACCTTAGGAACAGTCCTGTGGTTGAATTGTCTTTCTAAACCTAACGGTTCCGCCGCTGTCACCCAAAATCAAATGACGTACTGGTGAAGGCTTCATATTGGGCCTATTTTTCTCATGGTCGCCGCGCTCAGACCGAATGCGAGCTTGGTCAAGCGGGGCACCTCGTTGGACTCGGCACAGTCTGGACTCTATGGTCATGCCATTGTTTGTGTTGATTTCAGAATGTCCATTTGGTCATGTTTTCTCACTTTTGCAAAGTCACTGTGCATTTGCCATATGGTTAACTGGGCAGTCACCATCACCAATTTGTCATGCCATAAAAATCATGCAGGAATGCCAAATTGACTGGCCCGATGACCTCGGGATGGCTGGGCAGTGATACTGGTACCTCTCCATGGCTCGTTTGGGTTGATTTCAGAATGTCGCTTTTGGTGATGGTACCTCACTGTTAAAACATATTGCAAATGTTCCTTACTTTTGCAAAGTCACTGAAAATTCTTGCAGGAATGCCAAATTGACTGGCCCGATGACCTCGGGATGGCTGGGCAGTGATACTGGTACCTCTCCATCGCTCGTTTGGGTTGATTTCAGAATGTCGCTTTTGGTGATGGTACCTCACTGTTAAAACATATTGCAAATGTTCCTTACTTTTGCAAAGTCACAAAAATTCTTGCAGGAATGCCAAATTGACTGGCCCGATGACCTCGGGATGGCTGGGCAGTGATACTGGTACCTCTCCATCGCTCGTTTGGGTTGATTTCAGAATGTCCATTTGGTGATTTTTCTCACTCTTTCAAAGTCACTGTGCATTTGCCATATGGTTAACTGGGCAGTCACCATCACCAATTTGTCATGCTATAAAATCATGCAGGAATGCCAAATTGACTGGCCCGATGACATCGGGATGTCTGGGCAGTGATACTGGTACCTCTCCATCGCTCGTTTGGGCTGATTTCAGAATGTCGCTTTTGGTGATGGTACCTCACTGTTAAAACATATTGCAAATGTTCCTTACTTTTGCAAAGTCACTAAAAAATTATTGCAGGAATGCCAAATTGACTGGCCCGATGACCTCGGGATGGCTGGGCAGTGATACTGGTACCTCTCCATGGCTCGTTTGGGTTGATTTCAGAATGTCCATTTGGTGATTTTTCTCACTCTTTCAAAGTCACTGTGCATTTGCCATATGGTTAACTGGGCAGTCACCATCACCAATTTGTCATGCTATAAAAATCATGCAGGAATGCCAAATTGACTGGCCCGATGACCTCGGGATGGCTGGGCAGTGATACTGGTACCTCTCCATGGCTCGTTTGGGTTGATTTCAGAATGTCGCTTTTGGTGATGGTACCTCACTGTTAAAACATATTGCAAATGTTCCTTACTTTTGCAAAGTCACTGAAAATTTGTGCAGGAATGCCAAATTGACTGGCCCGATGAACTCGGGATGGCTTGGCAGTGATTCTGGTACCTCTCCATCACTCGTTAGGGTTGATTTCAGAATGTCCATTTGGTGATGTTTTCTCACTTTTAAAGTCACTGTGCATTTGCCATATGGTTAACTGGGCAGTCACCATCACCAATTTGTCATGCCATAAAAATCATGCAGGAATGCCAAATTGACTGGCCCGATGACATCGGGATGGCTGGGCAGTGATACTGGTACCTCTCCATCGCTCGTTTGGGTTGATTTCAGAATGTCGCTTTTGGTGATGGTACCTCACTGTTAAAACATATTGCAAATGTTCCTTACTTTTGCAAAGTCACTGAAAATTTTGCAGGAATGCCAAATTGACTGGCCCGATGAACTCGGGATGGCTTGGCAGTGATTCTGGTACCTCTCCATCACTCGTTAGGGTTGATTCCAGAATGTCCATTTGGTGATTTTTCTCACTCTTTCAAAGTCACTGTGCATTTGCCATATGGTTAACTGGGCAGTCACCATTACCAATTTGTCATGCCATAAAAATCATGCAGGAATGCCAAATTGACTGGCCCGATGACCTCGGGATGTCTGGGCAGTGATACTGGTACCTCTCCATCTCTCGTTTGGGTTGATTTCAGAATGTCGCTTTTGGTGATGGTACCTCACCGCTTAAACATATTGCTAATGGACAAGAGTCACCTGCAAGTCACTGTCCATCAGTCAATTTGATATCATTCAAAGCTAACTATTGGAGGCACTGTCAGTCTCTACGCACCCCAATGATACGTCCCTCCATCCATGTTGTGTATCTGTGTGATTTAGTTTTCCTTTGAATTTTTATGGGAAAAATGACTGATTTACAGTTCATGGGGGTTGCCTAATCATATATATGAAGTTTTGGAAAGATCTGATATTTTTAACCCCTCCAAACAGCCCATGAGACACCAATTATGGCACTTCCGGTTGGCACAGGAAGCTGTAACTCAACATACATCCTCATTGGGGTATTCCATTAGAGAATCCTGAGTTTTAAGTCTTTACCATGAAAACTGACTGATTTACACAGGGTTCAATGCACTATGTCCATCAAATTGCAGGCAGTGTATGGGTATACACTTTTAGGGCGATTTGAACCACTTCCGGTTGGTCCAGGAAGCTTAGAATCGACACAGGTAGACCTTATAGTGGTCTGATGGACTGGTACCAAAGACAGGTTCATACAACATTCATAACCCATATAGACTCCAGGTTGTATTTAGTGGAGCAGCCAATATATTCCTATGGGGAGAGAAGTCAATGAACACTGTTTTTATGTAAACACCTTCTTTTGACTGTGAAGGGTTAATGTCACACGGTCAAGGATAGGCTTGGACAGATCAGGAGGACCTTAGGAACAGTCCTGTGGTTGAATTGTCTTTCTAAACCTAACGGTTCCGCCGCTGTCACCCAAAATCAAATGACGTACTGGTGAAGGCTTCATATTGGGCCTATTTTTCTCATGGTCGCCGCGCTCAGACCGAGCGAGCTACGGTCAAGCGGGGCACCTCGTTGGACTCGGCACAGTCTGGACACTATGGTCATGCCATTGTTTGTGTTGATTTCAGAATGTCCATTTGGTCATGTTTTCTCACTTTTGCAAAGTCACTGTGCATTTGCCATATGGTTAACTGGGCAGTCACCATCACCAATTTGTCATGCCATAAAAATCATGCAGGAATGCCAAATTGACTGGCCCGATGACATAGGGATGTCTGGGCAGTGATACTGGTACCTCTCCATGGCTCGTTTGGGTTGATTTCAGAATGTCGCTTTTGGTGATGGTACCTCACTGTTAAAACATATTGCAAATGTTCCTTACTTTTGCAAAGTCACTGAAAATTTTTGCAGGAATGCCAAATTGACTGGCCCGATGACCTCGGGATGGCTGGGCAGTGATACTGGTACCTCTCCATCGCTCGTTAGGGTTGATTCCAGAATGTCCATTTGGTGATTTTTCTCACTCTTTCAAAGTCACTGTGCAGTTGCCATATGGTTAACTGGGCAGTCACCATCACCAATATGTCATGCTATAAAAATCATGCAGGAATGCCAAATTGACTGGCCCGATGACCTCGGGATGGCTGGGCAGTGATTTGGTACCTCTCCATCGCTCGTTTGGGTTGATTTCAGAATGTCGCTTTTGGTGATGGTACCTCACTGTTAAAACATATTGCAAATGTTCCTTACTTTTGCAAAGTCACTGAAAAAATTGTGCAGGAATGCCAAATTGACTGGCCCGATGAACTCGGGATGGCTGGGCAGTGATTCTGGTACCTCTCCATCACTCGTTTGGGTTGATTTCAGAATGTCCATTTGGTGATGGTTTCTCACTGTTAAAAGTCACTGTGCATTTGCCATATGGTTAACTGGGCAGTCACCATCACCAATTTGTCATGCACTAAAAATCATGCAGGAATGCCAAATTGACTGGCCCGATGACATAGGGATGGCTGGGCAGTGATTCTGGTACCTCTCCATCGCTCGTTTGGGTTGATTTCAGAATGTCGCTTTTGGTGATGGTACCTCACTGTTAAAACATATTGCAAATGTTCCTTACTTTTGCAAAGTCACTGAAAATTTGTGCAGGAATGCCAAATTGACTGGCCCGATGAACTCGGGATGGCTTGGCAGTGATTCTGGTACCTCTCCATCACTCGTTAGGGTTGATTCCAGAATGTCCATTTGGTGATTTTTCTCACTCTTTCAAAGTCACTGTGCATTTGCCATATGGTTAACTGGGCAGTCACCATTACCAATTTGTCATGCCATAAAAATCATGCAGGAATGCCAAATTGACTGGCCCGATGACATAGGGATGTCTGGGCAGTGATACTGGTACCTCTCCATGGCTCGTTTGGGTTGATTTCAGAATGTCGCTTTTGGTGATGGTACCTCACCACTTAAACATATTGCTAATGGACAAGAGTCACCTGCAAGTCACCGTCCATCAGTCAATTTGATATCATTCTGACACCAAACTGATACAAACTGACACCAAACCCACTTTTCCCAACTCATTTAGGAGCCAAGTATAACATACTTCAGAGCTGGCCCAAAATTCACAAGGCCTTCGGTACAAAACATTAAAAAACCATAAAACACATAGTTACTTTCTAGCTGCGGGGCCAGTTCGGACATTATGTGTAGTCCTATGTGAGGCGACCCCGAATCCCGAGTTTCGGCCCGATAGGTCATTTGGTGTCCGAGTAAAAGCCTAATTGGTGCTGAAAATCCACTTTTTTCAATGCCTTGCTACGGGGTCCTTGAATGAGCTATCGGACCGAGATGTTGGGTTCTGTCTCTATGGGCCGAGACGGTCACAATGCACCTAGTCTTGTGTCTCTGGGACATTTCTAAATGTCGCCATTTTCGTAATGGTCAAAATGAATTGAAGTCATTGCAAATGTTCGACGCTGTTTCTCGGTCCGAGAACATTCTAGAGCGCCGTAACTCACCACGCACTATCTACCTGAGGTCTAGAACAGGATTCTAAAGTTTCGGAACTCTAGGTCTGACGGTTCTTTTTTAGCTCGAACAAAGCTAACTATTGGAGGCACTGTCAGTCTCTACACACCCCAATACGTCCCTCCATCCAAGTTGTGTATCTGTGTGATTTATTTTTCCTTTGAATTTTTATGGGAAAAATGACTGATTTACAGTTCATGGGGGTTGTCTAATCACACATATGAAGTTTTGGACAGATCTGATTTTTTTAACCCTTCCAAACAGCCCCTGAGTCACCAATTATGGCACTTCCGGTTGGCACAGGAAGCTATAAATACACACATGTCTTGACTGACATAGAAACCTAGGGAATCCTGAGTTTTAAGTCTTTAAGTTGAGAATTGACTGATCTACACAGGGTTGAATAATGCAGAGGCCTTGGCACCTTTCGAGGTGATGTACATCCAAATACCTTTTGGGTCAATTTAACCACTTCCGGTTGCTCCAGGAAGCTTAGAATCGACACAGGTAGACCTCATAGTGGTCTGATGGAATGTCATAGAAGACAGGTTCATACAGCATTCATAACCCATAAAGACCCCAGGTTGTATTTAGGGGAGCAGGCAATGTATTCCTATGGGGAGAGAAGTCAATGCACACTGTTTTTTTGTAAACACCTTCTTTTAACTGTGAAAGGTTAATGCCACACAGTCAAGGTTAGGCTTGCACAGATCGGGAGGACCTTAGGAACAGTCCTGTGTTTGAATTGTCCTTCTAAACCTAACGGTTCCGCCGCTGTCACCCAAAATCCAATGACATTGTGGTGCAGGCATCATTGTGGGCCTATTTTTCTCATGGTCGCTGCGCTCAGACCGAGCGAGCTACGGTCAAGAGGGGCACCTCGTTGGACTCGGCACGGCCTTGGGATTATGTTTATGCCATTGCCTGCTCTCTGTGTCTTTAAACACCACGCTTTGTCACTCCATCCTTGCTGTGTGTGTGTGTGAGAGCTTTTCTTTGACATCTGTTGGGAAAAATGACTGATTTACAGTTCATGGGGGTTGTCTAATCACACATATGAAGTTTTGGACAGATCTGATTTTTTTAACCCTTCCAAACAGCCCCTGAGTCACCAATTATGGCACTTCCGGTTGGCACAGGAAGCTATAAATACACACATGTCTTGACTGACATAGAAACCTAGGGAATCCTGAGTTTTAAGTCTTTAAGTTGAGAATTGACTGATCTACACAGGGTTGAATAATGCAGAGGCCTCGGCACCTTTCGAGGTGATGTACATCCAAATACCTTTTGGGTCAATTTAACCACTTCCGGTTGCTCCAGGAAGCTTAGAATCGACACAGGTAGACCTCATAGTGGTCTGATGGAATGTCATAGAAGACAGGTTCATACAGCATTCATAACCCATATAGACTCCAGGTTGTATTTAGGGGAGCAGGCAATGTATTCCTATGGGGAGAGAAGTCAATGCACACTGTTTTTTTGTAAACACCTTCTTTTAACTGTGAAAGGTTAATGCCACACAGTCAAGGTTAGGCTTGCACAGATCGGGAGGACCTTAGGAACAGTCCTGTGTTTGAATTGTCCTTCTAAACCTAACGGTTCCGCCGCTGTCACCCAAAATCCAATGACATTGTGGTGCAGGCATCATTGTGGGCCTATTTTTCTCATGGTCGCTGCGCTCAGACCGAGCGAGCTACGGTCAAGAGGGGCACCTCGTTGGACTCGGCACGGCCTTGGGATTATGTTTATGCCATTGCCTGCTCTCTGTGTCTTTAAACACCACGCTTTGTCACTCCATCCTTGCTGTGTGTGTGTGTGAGAGCTTTTCTTTGACATCTGTTGGGAAAAATGACTGATTTACAGTTCATGGGGGTTGTCTAATCACACATATGAAGTTTTGGACAGATCTGATTTTTTTAACCCTTCCAAACAGCCCCTGAGTCACCAATTATGGCACTTCCGGTTGGCACAGGAAGCTATAAATACACACATGTCTTGACTGACATAGAAACCTAGGGAATCCTGAGTTTTAAGTCTTTAAGTTGAGAATTGACTGATCTACACAGGGTTGAATAATGCAGAGGCCTCGGCACCTTTCGAGGTGATGTACATCCAAATACCTTTTGGGTCAATCTAACCACTTCCGGTTGCTCCAGGAAGCTTAGAATCGACACAGGTAGACCTCATAGTGGTCTGATGGAATGTCATAGAAGACAGGTTCATACAGCATTCATAACCCATATAGACTCCAGGTTGTATTTAGGGGAGCAGGCAATGTATTCCTATGGGGAGAGAAGTCAATGCACACTGTTTTTTTGTAAACACCTTCTTTTAACTGTGAAAGGTTAATGCCACACAGTCAAGGTTAGGCTTGCACAGATCGGGAGGACCTTAGGAACAGTCCTGTGTTTGAATTGTCCTTCTAAACCTAACGGTTCCGCCGCTGTCACCCAAAATCCAATGACATTGTGGTGCAGGCATCATTGTGGGCCTATTTTTCTCATGGTCGCTGCGCTCAGACCGAGCGAGCTACGGTCAAGAGGGGCACCTCGTTGGACTCGGCACGGCCTTGGGATTATGTTTATGCCATTGCCTGCTCTCTGTGTCTTTAAACACCACGCTTTGTCACTCCATCCTTGCTGTGTGTGTGTGTGAGAGCTTTTCTTTGACATCTGTTGGGAAAAATGACTGATTTACAGTTCATGGGGGTTGTCTAATCACACATATGAAGTTTTGGACAGATCTGATTTTTTTAACCCTTCCAAACAGCCCCTGAGTCACCAATTATGGCACTTCCGGTTGGCACAGGAAGCTATAAATACACACATGTCTTGACTGACATAGAAACCTAGGGAATCCTGAGTTTTAAGTCTTTAAGTTGAGAATTGACTGATCTACACAGGGTTGAATAATGCAGAGGCCTCGGCACCTTTCGAGGTGATGTACATCCAAATACCTTTTGGGTCAATTTAACCACTTCCGGTTGCTCCAGGAAGCTTAGAATCGACACAGGTAGACCTCATAGTGGTCTGATGGAATGTCATAGAAGACAGGTTCATACAGCATTCATAACCCATAAAGACCCCAGGTTGTATTTAGGGGAGCAGGCAATGTATTCCTATGGGGAGAGAAGTCAATGCACACTGTTTTTTTGTAAACACCTTCTTTTAACTGTGAAAGGTTAATGCCACACAGTCAAGGTTAGGCTTGCACAGATCGGGAGGACCTTAGGAACAGTCCTGTGTTTGAATTGTCCTTCTAAACCTAACGGTTCCGCCGCTGTCACCCAAAATCCAATGACATTGTGGTGCAGGCATCATTGTGGGCCTATTTTTCTCATGGTCGCTGCGCTCAGACCGAGCGAGCTACGGTCAAGAGGCACCTCGTTGGACTCGGCACGGCCTTGGGATTATGTTTATGCCATTGCCTGCTCTCTGTGTCTTTAAACACCACGCTTTGTCACTCCATCCTTGCTGTGTGTGTGTGTGAGAGCTTTTCTTTGACATCTGTTGGGAAAAATGACTGATTTACAGTTCATGGGGGTTGTCTAATCACACATATGAAGTTTTGGACAGATCTGATTTTTTTAACCCTTCCAAACAGCCCCTGAGTCACCAATTATGGCACTTCCGGTTGGCACAGGAAGCTATAAATACACACATGTCTTGACTGACATAGAAACCTAGGGAATCCTGAGTTTTAAGTCTTTAAGTTGAGAATTGACTGATCTACACAGGGTTGAATAATGCAGAGGCCTCGGCACCTTTCGAGGTGATGTACATCCAAATACCTTTTGGGTCAATCTAACCACTTCCGGTTGCTCCAGGAAGCTTAGAATCGACACAGGTAGACCTCATAGTGGTCTGATGGAATGTCATAGAAGACAGGTTCATACAGCATTCATAACCCATAAAGACCCCAGGTTGTATTTAGGGGAGCAGGCAATGTATTCCTATGGGGAGAGAAGTCAATGCACACTGTTTTTTTGTAAACACCTTCTTTTAACTGTGAAAGGTTAATGCCACACAGTCAAGGTTAGGCTTGCACAGATCGGGAGGACCTTAGGAACAGTCCTGTGTTTGAATTGTCCTTCTAAACCTAACGGTTCCGCCGCTGTCACCCAAAATCAAATGACATTGTGGTGCAGGCTTCATTGTGGGCCTATTTTTCTCATGGTCGCTGCGCTCAGACCGAGTGAGCTACGGTCAAGCGGGGCACCTCGTTGGACTCGGCACGGCCTTGGGATTATGTTTATGCCATTGCCTGCTCTCTGTGTCTTTAAACACCACGCTTTGTCACTCCATCCTTGCTGTGTGTGTGTGTGTGAGAGCTTTTCTTTGACATCTGTTGGGAAAAATGACTGATTTACAGTTCATGGGGTTGTCTAATCACACATATGAAGTTTTGGACAGATCTGATTTTTTTAACCCTTCCAAACAGCCCCTGAGACTCCAATTATGGCACTTCCGGTTGGCACAGGAAGCTATAAATAAACTCATATCCTCATTGGGGTATGCCTTTACAGAATCCTGAGTTTTAAGTCTTTACGTTAAGAACTGAGTTATTTACGGAGGGTTTAGTGAGTGTGTGTTATTTCAGAAAATCATAGAAAATCACAGAAATGTCGCAGAGCTCCGCAGCACATTTTAAAAATACTCGTATGAACACCCTGCAACTGGATCTGTAACCGTTGAAAAAAAACCCCACCTATATCTGAACATCACGATCTGGTCAACGTACGATTTCTCGTAAATGACGATAGATAAATGGCCGATTTTTTTTTTATTGACACCGGAGGCTCCTTGACTTTGACGTGAAGTGAAAAAATCTTTTCTCTATTTTCATTTTGGACCTTTAATCCCAGAAATATGGCCATAACTCAAAAACCGTTGAGGCCTAGACGCCATCTTGTTCGGGGCCATCTTCCCATAATGCCAAACCTACGCTCACCAAGTTTCGGCTTCGAAATATTTTCGGTTTCCGAGATATGGCACGTCGTGATTCGTGATGTTTTGTCCAATAGCAATATGATTGCTTATGCCCTCTTGTGGGATATTCCGGCATTGCGCAAAAATGGGCTAAAATTTGTTTATTTTATTAAACGAAAACCGAATGTCCGACAAAGTTCATTTGATGACTTCCCGGTAGGTCTGGCCCTACCGCTCGGCCCGACGCCGTCCCCGAATTTCTAAAATGTTTTCGGACGTCTAGTAAGGGACCGTACAGTTCCAATAGGGACTTTCTCACTAACTATACGGTGATTGTCGAAATGTTCCCTTAATGTATGTAAAGTCTACACCTGTTGGTTAAGGGCTTGTAAGTAAGCATTTCACTGTAAAGTCTACACCTGTTGGTTAAGGGCTTGTAAGTAAGCATTTCACTGTAAAGTCTACACCTGTTGGTTAAGGGCTTGTAAGTAAGCATTTCACTGTAACGTCTACACCTGTTGGTTAAGGGCTTGTAAGTAAGCATTTCACTGTAAAGTCTACACCTGTTGGTTAAGGGCTTGTGAGTAAGCATTTCACTGTAAAGTCTACACCTGTTGGTTAAGGGCTTGTAAGTAAGCATTTCACTGTAAAGTCTACACCTGTTGGTTAAGGGCTTGTAAGTAAGCATTTCACTGTAAAGTCTACACCTGTTGGTTAAGGGCTTGTAAGTAAGCATTTCACTGTAAGGTGCTGTACTCGGTACATGTGACAAATACAATTCGATTTGATTTGATTACTAAGTTAACAAAATACAAAGTTGATTTAAAAAAATGCAATCAATAAACATTACATCTATGAAATATTGACATATTTACAGGAGCTCTCTGCCGAAGTGACCTGTGACACACACACACACACACACACACACACACACACACACACACACACACACACACACACACACACACACACACACACACACACACACACACTTACTTTTGGGGTATCTTTGTAACCTCCCACTCTTTTTCCTCTGGATAGATGCAGTAAATGGTCAGTAGTGTGAAAGAGCTTTATCGACCTGAATGAACTGCTGTATTGGCAATGCCATTGAAAATAACACAGCTTTATGTGAATAACACTGTAACCAAGCCTGTATGGAACACAGATATTTTTATAGTACACTTTGTCCCCATCTAAATCTATAATCAACTATAATCAACCTATAATGCCAGGATAGAACAGATCTCTGAACCATGCAACAGAAGAGGATGCATGCTTAGCACCAGCTGCCTTAGAAAATAATACACATTTTACATGACTACTTTGAAGCAAAAAGAGAGGACAAAATAAAGTATGGGAGGCTTTGGGTAAACTGTGTTCATGGTGATTTCCTTGAAAGCCAAAACAAACATTTAAGAGTTTTTATAGCTATGAAAGGGAGAAATTGAGTTTTCAGAGCACTTTTCCAGTTTTCCAAGTGTTACTTTAGGATAAAAAATGCAGGAATGTCTAACGGAGACAAAGAACACAGCTAATGCATTAAAGTGGCTGTGTGTGCTTGTGTGTGTGTGTGTGTGTGTCTCAGTGTGTGTGTGTGTGCAATGCGGCTGTTAAAGGCCCTATGTTTATCACTGCAGTATTAGACAAGAATATTTATGAACTTTCCAGGGACAACGTGTTTCAGATGGAGAATGATCGGAATGGGGCAGTCATAACAACCCATGGTCAGATGACTGGAATGACCTCTATGGTGACTGAGGAAGGTTCTCCTATAATCATCTTCATCAACATCAGCCTAATGTGCATGTGCGTACACACACACACACACACACACGCACGCACGCACACACACACACACACACACACACACACACACACACACACACACACACACACACACACACACACACACACACACACACACACACACACACACACACACACACACACACACACACACACACACACAATTTTGTCATGGAATATTGATAAGCCCATTCTTTAAAGGTGTAAACAGAATGCTTAGTTAGCATTTTTTTATGTAATTTTTTATTTAACCTTTATTTAACCAGGTAAGCTAGTTGACAACAAGTTCTCATTTACAACTGTAACCTGGCCAAGACAAAGCAAAGCAGTTCAACACATAAAACAACACAGAGTTACACATGGAATAAACAACCATACAGTCAATAATACAGTAGAAAAAGTATATATACAGTGTGTACAAATGAGGTAAGATAAGAGAGGTAAGGCAATAAATAGGCCATGGTGGCGAAGTAATTACAATATAGCAATTAAACTGGAGTGATAGAGACTGGAGTGATATATGTGCAAAAGATGAATGTACAAGTAGAGATACTAGGGTGCAAAGGAGCAAGATTAATAAATAAATAAGTACAGTATGGGGATAGTTGGATGGGCTATTTACAGATTGGCTGTGTACAGGTGCAGTGATCTGTGAGCTGCTCTGACAGCTGGTTCTTAAAGTTAGTGAGGGAGATATGAGTCTTCAGCTTCAGAGATGTTTGCAGTTCGTTCCAGTCATTGGCAGCAGAGAACTGGAAGTAAAGGCGGCCAAAGGGGGAATTGGCTTTGGGGTGACCAGTGAAATATACCTGCTGCTATGGTGACCAGTGAGCTGAGATGAGGCGAGGCGTTACCTAGCAGAGACTTGTGGATGACCTGGAGTCAGTGGGTTTGGCGACGAGTATGATGCGAGGGCCATCCAACGAGAGCGTACAGGTCGCAGTAGTGGGTAGGATATGGTGCTTTGGTGACAAAACGGATGGCACTGTGAGTGATTGTGTGTGTGTGTTTGTAATTGTTAAAGAGACATTACCATGGGTAATGTTTTTGAGCCTATATACAGTTCTTCTTATAAAAAGTTTTGAGCTCATGCCGCGACCGTTTGTGGGGGACCGTGGCAGATTGTGATAAATTGTGTCATACTGGCAACAGTAGCTGACACTTAAATAACGTGCCATAGAACTCTGCAGCACCCCGCAAGCTGTGCTGCAGTACGCCGTAACTTTTAAATGAAGAACCACTGTACAGCATCAACCACAACAGGAGCTGAGCAGCCAAACAGCCTGTAGTTCTCATGAAGACGCTAGAGGCTATAAATTCAGGCTAGATTTTATCACATACTTCAACTCTTTGAGGTATGCTTCATTTAAAGGGGAATGGAAACACTTTAGAAAGCAAATTTAAGCAAAGAGATGTATTCAATCCACTAAAACTAAACATGTGCATTTAAGATAAAAACATCTCTATATTTAGTAATTTGATTGCCGACAAGGTTTATTTGAGCTATGGTCAGCGCCATTTTAAATTATCATAGTAACGACTGTGTAACGGTTCTCGTCTGTCGAAGGAGAAGCGGACCAAAATGCAGCGTGGTGGTTATTCAT
>NW_027013572.1:0-15802 GCF_036934945.1 Oncorhynchus masou masou | reverse complement strand
GGATACCTGGGTAATACAAGGGAAAGGGGGATACCTGGGTAATACAAGGGAAAGGGGGATACCTGGGTAATACAAGGGAAAGGGGGATACCTGGGTAATACAAAGGAAAGGGGGATACCTGGGTAATACAAGGGAAAGGGGGGATACCTGGGTAATAAAGGGAAAGGGGGATACCTGGGTAATACAAGGGAAAGGGGGATACCTGGGTAATACAAGGGAAAGGGGGATACCTGGGTAATACAAGGGGAAAGGGAAAGGGGGGGATACCTGGGTAATACAAGGGAAAGGGGGGATACCTGGGTAATAAAACTAAGAGGGGGGATACCTGGGTAATACAAGGGAAAGGGGGATACCTGGGCAAAAGGAAAGGGGATACCTGGGTAATACAAAGGAAAGGGGGGGGATACCTGGGTAATACAAAGGGAAAGGGGGATACCTGGTTAAAACAAGGAAAGGGGGGATACCTGGGCAATACAAGGGAAAGGGGGATACCTGGGTAATAAAAGGGAAGGGGGGATACCTGGGTAATACAAGGGAAAGGGGGGATACCTGGGTAATAAAAGGAAAGGGGGATACCTGGGTAATACAAGGGAAAAGGGGGGATACCTGGGTAATACAAGGGAAGGGGGATACCTGGGTAATAAAAGGGAAAGGGGGGATACCTGGTTAATACAAGGGAAAGGGGGATACCTAGTCAAGGGTAAAGGGGGATACCTGGGCAATACAAGGGAAAGGGGGATACCTGGGAGTACCTGGGTAATACAACCCAAAGGGGGGATCTGAATACAAGGGAAAGGGGGATACCTGGTAATACAAGGGTCCAACTGGGATACTTGGGTAATAAAACTGAAATGTGGGATACCTGGGTAATAAAAGGGAAAGGGGGGGGGGATACCTGGGCAATACAAGGGAAAGGAAGGGGGATAATGGTCAGTTGTCCAACTGAATGCATTCAACTGAAATGTGTCTTCTCATTTAACTCCTCTGAATCAGAGAGGGGCGGGGAAGGGAAGGGGGATACCTAGTCAGTTGTCCAACTGAATGCATTCAACTGAAATGTGTCTTCCTCATTTAACCTCCTCTGAATCAGAGAGGCGGGGAAGGGGGGTACCTAGTCAGTTGTCCAACTGAATGTATTCAACTGAAATGTGCCCTCTCATTTAACTCCCTCTGAATCAGAGAGGGGCGGGGAAGGGGGGGGATACCTAGTCATTGTCTTCTCATTTAACCCAACCCCTCTGAATCAGAGAGGGGCGGGGGAAGGGGGTACCTAGTCAGTTGTCCAACTGAATGTATTCAACTGAAATGTGTCTTCCTCATTTAACTCCTCTGAATCAGAGAGGGGCGGGGAAGGGGGGGGGATACCTAGTCAGTTGTCCAACTGAATGTATTCAACTGAAATGTGTCTTCCTCATTTAACTCCTCTGAATCAGAGAGGGGCGGGGAAGGGGGGGGATACCTAGTCAGTTGTCTTCCTCATTTAACCCAACCCCTCTGAATCAGAGAGGGGCGGGGAAGGGGAGGGCTGCCTTAACCGACACACTGCTGAGGTAAGTTGTATCCTCTTCATTCACATCCTTCCAACAACTTTTGACATCATTTGTAGGTTAAAACTTCCCTAAGGTGCACTGAAAGGACAACTTAGTGTCGTGTCGTACACACAACTAGCTAACACTTCTCTCATCCTCATTCATGTCTTTGAAGCCCTCGGCTGTACAGGACGTGGGAAGAACTCATTTCTAATCCTTCGGATATATATAAAGTGTCCTAAGAGGGTTCTTTCACACCTAGTGGTCCAAGACAGCTGCAGATGTCCTTCAGGCTTAGTCCTTTAGGATCTTATTACCCAGACTCAGCTGAGACCTTCTCTGTCCACATAGCTCCCAAATCCTCCCTCTCCTCTTCTCCATATCTGGGCATCGTGGTCATTCATCACAACAAAGACGGAATAAGTGATGATGGTAAAGGAGAAGTCTGAGGATCCTTCCTGATTGGTTGGGTTCCACAAGACCATTTGGTTGACCCTTTGTGGTTAGTTTGGTTAACTTGTGATATTAAAGACTGGCCGACGATGACGACGAGCCTCCACCAGACTAACACCAAAACTATATAAAAACATTTGGTTGAAAATCTATCCTATTTTTTATGTGTGTGTGTGTGTGTGTGTGTGTGTGTGTGTATGTGTGTGTGTGTGTGTGTGTGTGCCCATTTGCAGATTTCCTTGGGTTTGCTCCCCACGGACCTCCCAGGTCGAGCCCGGCTGCGACAGAGCCTGGGGCCGAACCCAGAGTCTCTGGTGGCTCAGCCTTACACCACTACGCCACCCTGGAGGCCCCAAGGGATGTAACCTTTGACCCATAACCCTCAGTCCAGAACACTCAGAGCAGCTGTATCTCCATAGCTGTTTGAACCTGATAGAAAACACTGTACTGCTCTATAGCAATGGTGACCTGTCTAAACGGACTATAGCACTCAGATCTAGAAGGCTTTTTGCATGGCTCACGTCAACATCATCATCATCATCCCAGACACCCTTGGATCCACTCCAATTCGCATACCGCCCCCCCCCAAACAGATCCACAGACGACTCGATCTCTATTGCCCTCCACACTGCCTTCTTCCATCTGAACAAGAGGAACACATATGTGAGAATGCTGTTCATTGACTGCAGATCAACGTTCAACACTGTCGTGTCCTCCAAGCTCATCACACTAAAACAAGGACCCACTTCTTGACACCCCCCCACTAAGCATCATGGTCCCCACACACCAACACAGTCATTAAGAGGACACGACAACGCCTCTTCCCCCCTCAGGAGGCTGAAATGATTTGTCATGGACCCTCAGGTCCTCAAAAGGTTCCACAGCTGCACCATTGAGAGCATGCTGACTAGCTGCATCACGCCTGGTGCAGCAACTGCTTGGCATCCGACCGTAAGGCGCTACAGACAGAGGTACGTTCGCCCAGTACATCACTGGGGTCCAGCACCCTGCCATCCAGGACCTCTATACCAGACGTCAGAGAATGGCCCGTCAGAGAATGGCCCTATACCAGAGAATGGCCCTATACCAGAGAATGGCCCGTCAGAGAATGGCCCTATACCAGAGAATGGCCCTATACCAGAGAATGGCCCGTCAGAGAGTGGCCCTATACCAGAGAATGGCCCTATACCAGAGAATGGCCCATCAGAGAATGGCCCTATACCAGAGAATGGCCCGTCAGAGAATGGCCCTATACCAGAGAATGGCCCTATACCAGAGAATGGCCCGTCAGAGAATGGCCCTATACCAGAGAATGACCCGTCAGAGAATGGCCCTATACCAGAGAATGACCCTATACCAGAGAATGGCCCTATACCAGAGAATGGCCCGTCAGAGAATGGCCCTATACCAGAGAATGGCCCGTCAGAGAATGGCCCTATACCAGAGAATGGCCCATCAGAGAATGGCCCTATACCAGAGAATGGCCCATCAGAGAATGGCCCTATACCAGAGAATGGCCCTATAGCAGAGAATGGCCCGTCAGAGAATGGCCCTATACCAGAAAATGGCCCGTCAGAGAATGGCCCTATACCAGAGAATGGCCCGTCAGAGAATGGCCCTATACCAGAGAATGGCCCTATACCAGAGAATGGCCCGTCAGAGAATGGCCCTATACCAGAGAATGGCCCTATACCAGAGAATGGCCCTATACCAGAGAATGGCCCGTCAGAGAATGGCCCTAAAATTGTCAAAGACTCCACCCAGGTCATAGACTGTTCTCTCTGCCATAAGACTGCTACCTAGTTAGTTAAATAGTTAACCAAATAGCTACCTGGACTGTCTGCATTGACCCTTTTTGCACTAACTATTTTGACTAATCAAATACGCCACTGTTATTGTTTATTATCTATCCTGTTGCCTAGTTACTTTACCCCCCTACCTATACAGTATGCACACATCTACCTCCATTACCTCTTACCCCTGCACATTGACTTGGTACTGTTACCCAGTGTATATAGCCAAGTTATCGTTACTCAGTTAGCATTTATTCTTTGTGTTATTATTTTTATATTTTTCTCTCTCTACGTTGTTGGGAAGGGCCCGTCAGTAAGCATTTCACTGTTAGTCTACACCTGTTTATAAACCAAGTGACAAAAACATTTTCGATTTGATTGAGCATCCAGGGATTGTCCACCAAAGTTTTCAATGACAAAAACACATAAAAACACCTTGAAAACAAGTATTGTATTGACCTCTGTATCTGTATCTAGAAAGCATTGACTCAATATATTTTCTCTTTCGGTCAATTTAAACCATTTAAAGTTGTCTAATGAAAATTGTTGTCTTAAAAATGATATGCTACCAAACTCCAAACAGAAGAAACTGAACTATTTCAGTGTTTCAGACTGTTTACAGTGCTGCATGTAAACTTAGAGAGTAAACTTAGAGATGTTTCAAATGTTTTGCAATTGTGAGACGTGTCCCACAATCCAACATCTGGGCTCAGATGCCCCCAGCAGTCTGGCTGGAGCAGCTTAGATTACAACCAGCAGTTAGTACCAGTTCCATACGTTAGTAGGATATAGATTCTCCTATGGTAAATGTACTGTGACAGTTGGAGAGACCACTTCCTCTTCCTAGACTCCAGTTCTATACGAGTAGCCTATAGATTCTCCTATGGTAAATGTACTGTGACAGTAGGAGAGACCACTTCCTCTTCCTAGACCCCAGTTCTATACGTTAGTAGGCTACAGTGGGAGAGACCACTTCCTCTTCCTAGACTCAGTTCTATACGTTAGTAGGCTACAGTGGGAGACTCCACCTCCTCTTCCTAGACCCCAGTTCTATACGTTAGTAGGTGACAGTGAGAGACCACTTCCTCTTCCTAGACTCCAGTTCTATACGTTAGTAGGCTACAGTAGGAGAGACCACTTCCTCTTCCTAGACCCCAGTTCTATACGTTAGTAGGCTACAGTAGGAGAGACCACTTCCTCTTCCTAGACCCCAGTTCTATACGTTAGTAGGCTACAGTAGGAGAGACCACTTCCTCTTCCTAGACCCCAGTTCTATACGTTAGTAGGCTAGTGGGAGAGACCACTTCTTCTTCCTAGACTCCAGTTCTATACGTTAGTAGGCTACAGTGGGAGAGACCACTTCCTCTTCCTAGACTCCAGTTCTATACGTTAGTAGGCTACAGTGGGAGAGACCACTTCCTCTTCCTAGACTCCAGTTCTATACGTTAGTAGGCTACAGTGGAGAGACCACTTCCTCTTCCTAGACTCCAGTTCTATACGTTAGTAGGCTACAGTGGGAGAGACCACTTCCTCTTCCTAGACTCCAGTTCTATACGTTAGTAGGCTACAGTGGAGAGACCACTTCCTCTTCCTAGACTCCAGTTCTATGCTAGTAGGCTACAGTGGGAGAGACCACTTCTTCTTCCTGGGACTCAAGTAAATCACTGTCTCTTTATCCACCTCTGTCTGTCTCTGTATCAGTGGCACGTACCTGCCCAGGAACACGAACAAACCCTCTATAATAAACACAGGAATCATTCACTCTTAAACGGTTAAATGTTGTGTTTCTCCTTCCCTTGGTCTTTCTGTCTATCTTTCTTTCTTACCTCAGAGAAGTTGAAAGAAGTGACACTCCTTGGCGATGGATGGTGAGACTGGCTGTAACTCTTCTCATCAAATACGTCCTTGTGTTATAGTGATATTTGATCTTGTCAAGCTGCTCATTGGCTGGGGTCTGACAGTGTGAGGTAGGGAAGTCGGGGGGGGCCTGCGGCATCTTAACACCCTCAATAAGGAGATGGACGAAGGTGGGGAGTTGAGGGGGGGGTAAGGAGGGATAAGAGAAGGAGTGGGGTTCTGGTTGTGGAAAGAAGCAGCTGAGATGCTATATTTACATCTATATTTGTCGTGAGCAGCAGCAGAACTGATAGTGTGAGTAATGGGGATCCCAGTGGGCATAACCTGCTGGAGTTTGGAGGGTTATACATCAGTGGCTTGGAACGCGGACAATGTCCCCCTGTGTGTTCTACCAGCAGGAATACGCAGTCAGTCAGTCAGTCAGTCAGTCAGTCAGTCAGTCTGTCTGTCAGTCTGTCTGTCAGTCAGTCAGTCATTACTGAGTCCAGTCATGGGATGGCAGAGGAGAGGATGGTGTACTATACAGACTACGAACCAGTCAGTTATTATGTTACATCTTCTAGTATTTTGATCCAGGTATTAAATATACTGTACCTGTAGTGTTCTGTGTACCTCATGTCTTCCAGACGTTATAATATCAGGTATTGTATGTTTTGGGAGGCATTGTGATGAAATGTTGGGTGCTTTGACAACTTTATTAATTTCTGTGTAACTTATCTTCCGACATCTTTTGTATATTTATATTTATATTATATGTCTACATGCATGGTTAAAAAAAATGGTGTATATATTTTCTTATTAATTTGTACCTGTATGTTGGTAACCCGATTTGCATATGTATACATATTCATGTTACATAATTTACATATTTATGTTCGTGTGATGTGTTTTCATATTCATTTGTATTTGTTTACCTGTTTACATGACAGGGCACCTGCATAGTACTCAACCATGCTGCTGCACCCTTTCACTAAGTTGATCACAGCCTCAGAGAGAAGAGGACACACCCACTGACATGCCGGCCTATCATATGGATCTCCCTCCTTCCTCTCTACACAACACCACGCCCACCGACATGCCGGCCTATCATATGGTTCTCCCTCCTTCCTCTCTACTCAACACCACACCCACCGACATGCCGGCCTATCATATGGATCTCCCTCCTTCCTCTCTACTCAACACCACACCCACCGACATGCCAGCCTATCATATGGTTCTCCCTCCTTCCTCTCTACTCAACACCACACCCACCGACATGCCGGCCTATCATATGGACTCCCTCCTTTCTCTCTACACAACACCATGCCCACCGACATGCCGGCCTATCATATGGTTCTCCCTCCTTCCTCTCTACTCAACACCACACCCACCGACATGCCGGCCTATCATATGGATCTCCCTCCTTCCTCTCTACACAACACCATGCCCACCGACATGCCGGCCTATCATATGGACTCCCTCCTTTCTCTCTACACAACACCACGCCCACCGACATGCCGGCCTATCATATGGTTCTCCCTCCTTCCTCTCTACACAACACCACGCCCACCGACATGCCGGCCTATCATATGGATCTCCCTCCTTCCTCTCTACACAACACCACGCCCACCGACATGCCGGCCTATCATATGGACTCACTCCTTCCTCTCTACACAACACCACACTCTAGGGGTTGTTGTGTAGGAGCAGCAGAACAGGAACAGGAACAGGAGCAGGAACAGGAACAGGAACAAGAATAGGAACAAGATTAGGAACAGGAGCAGGAACAGGAACAGGAACAGGAGCAGGAGCAGGAACAAGAACAGGAGCAGGAGCAGGAACAAGAACAGGAGCAGGAGCAGCAGAACTGGAACAAGAACAGGAACAGGAGCAGGAAAAGGAACAGGAGCAGGAGCAGGAGCAGGAACAAGATTAGGAACAGGAGCAGGAACAGGAACAGGAGCAGGAGCAGGAGCAGGAACAAGAACAGGAACAGGAGCAGCAGAACTGGAGCAGGAAAAGGAACAGGAGCAGGAACAGGAGCAGGAACAGGAGCAGGAACAAGATTAGGAACAGGAGCAGGAGCAGGAACGGGAGCAGGAGCAGGAACAGGAGCAGGAGCAGGAGCAGGAACAGGAACAGGAGCAGGAACAGGAACAGGAGCAGGAGCAGGAGCAGGAACAGGAGCAGGAGCAGGAGCAGGAACAAGAACAGGAGCAGGAACAGGAACAGGAACAGGAGCAGGAGCAGGAACAGGAGCAGGAACAAGAATAGGAACAAGATTAGGAACAGGAGCAGGAACAGGAACAGGAGCAGGAGCAGGAACAAGAACAGGAACAGGAGCAGCAGAACTGGAACAAGAACAGGAACAGGAGCAGGAAAAGGAACAGGAGCAGGAGCAGGAACAAGATTAGGAACAGGAGCAGGAACAGGAGCAGGAACAGGAACAGGAGCAGGAACAAGAACAGGAACAGGAGCAGCAGAACTGGAGCAGGAAAAGGAACAGGAGCAGGAACAGGAGCAGGAACAAGATTAGGAACAGGAGCAGGAGCAGGAACGGGAGCAGGAGCAGGAACAAGAACAGGAGCAGGAACAGGAACAGGAGCAGGAGCAGGAACAGGAGCAGGAGCAGGAGCTGGAGCAGGAGCAAGAGCAGGAACAGGAACAGGAACAGGAGCAGGAGCAGGAACAGGAACAGGAACAGGAGCAGGAACAGTCCAGATCAGGTCATACTCAGAGTAGATCAACAGGTTCTTTCTGCAGGGCGTGGCCTGGTAATATATCTCAGGTGGTTTGGAATCCCCCTCCCTGTATAGACAGCTCTGTGGTGGTGGAAACTCCCTGTCTTCCTGGGTACAGACAGCTCTGTGGTTGTGGAAACTCCCTGCCTTCCTGGGTACAGACAGCTCTGTGGTTGTGGAAACTCCCTGTCTTCCTGGGTACAGACAGCTCTGTGGTTGTGGAAACTCCCTGCCTTCCTGGGTACAGACAGCTCTGTGGTGGTGGAAACTCCCTGTCTTCCTGGGTACAGACAGCTCTGTGGTTGTGGAAACTCCCTGCCTTCCTGGGTACAGACAGCTCTGTGGTTGTGGAAACTCCCTGCCTTCCTGGGTACAGACAGCTCTGTGGTTGTGGAAACTCCCTGCCTTCCTGGGTACAGACAGCTCTGTGGTTGTGGAAACTCCCTGCCTTCCTGGGTACAGGTAGCTCTGTGGTTGTGGAAACTCCCTGCCTTCCTGGGTACAGACAGCTCTGTGGTTGTGGAAACTCCCTGCCTTCCTGGGTTCCTACAGCTCTGTGGTTGTGGAAACTCCCTGCCTTCCTGGGTACAGACAGCTCTGTGGTTGTGGAAACTCCTGCCTTCCTGGGTACAGGTAGCTCTGTAGCTGTCATGGTCCTGCCTCGGTACAGGTAGCTCTGTAGCTGTCATGGTCCTGCCTCGGTACAGGTAGCTCTGTAGCTGTCATGGTCCTGCCTCGGTACAGGTAGCTCTGTAGCTGTCATGGTCCTGCCTCGGTACAGGTAGCTCTGTAGCTGTCATGGTCCTGCCTCGGTACAGGTCGCTCTGTAGCTGTCATGGTCCTGCCTCGGTACAAGTAGCTCTGTAGCTGACATGGTCCTGCCTCGGTACAGGTAGCTCTGTAGCTGTCATGGTCCTGCCTCGGTACAGTTTAGCTCTGTAGCTGTCATGGTCCTGCCTCGGTACAGTTTAGCTCTGTAGCTGTCATGGTCCTGCCACGGTACAGGTAGCTCTGTAGCTGTCATGGTCCTGCCTCGGTAGCTCTGTAGCTGTCATGGTCCTGCCACGGTACAGGTAGCTCTGTAGCTGTCATGGTCCTGCCTCGGTACAGGTAGCTCTGTAGCTGTCATGGTCCTGCCTCGGTACAGGTAGCTCTGTAGCTGTCATGGTCCTGCCTCGGTACAGGTAGCTCTGTAGCTGTCATGGTCCTGCCTCGGTACAGGTAGCTCTGTAGCTGTCATGGTCCTGCCTCGGTACAGGTAGCTCTGTAGCTGTCATGGTCCTGCCTCGGTACAGGTAGATCTGTAGCTGTCATGGTCCTGCCTCGGTACAGGTAGCTCTGTAGCTGTCATGGTCCTGCCTCGGTACAGGTAGCTCTGTAGCTGTCATGGTCCTGCCTCGGTACAGGTCGCTCTGTAGCTGTCATGGTCCTGCCTCGGTACAGGTAGCTCTGTAGCTGTCATGGTCCTGCCTCGGTACAGGTAGCTCTGTAGCTGTCATGGTCCTGCCTCGGTACAGGTAGCTCTGTAGCTGTCATGGTCCTGCCTCGGTACAGGTAGCTCTGTAGCTGACATGGTCCTGCCTCTGTACAGTTTAGCTCTGTAGCTGTCATGGTCCTGCCTCGGTACAGGTAGCTCTGTAGCTGTCATGGTCCTGCCTCGGTACAGGTAGCTCTGTAGCTGACATGGTCCTGCCTCGGTACAGGTAGCTCTGTAGCTGTCATGGTCCTGCCTCGGTACAGGTAGCTCTGTAGCTGACATGGTCCTGCCTCGGTACAGGTTGCTCTGTAGCTGACATGGTCCTGCCTCGGTACAGGTAGCTCTGTAGCTGACATGGTCCTGCCTGGGTACAGGTAGCTCTGTAGCTGACATGGTCCTGCCTCGGTTCAGGTAGCTCTGTAGCTGTCATGGTCCTGCCTCGGTACAGGTAGCTCTGTAGCTGTCATGGTCCTGCCTCGGTACAGGTAGCTCTGTAGCTGACATGGTCCTGCCTCGGTACAGGTAGCTCTGTAGCTGTCATGGTCCTGCCTCGGTACAGGTAGCTCTGTAGCTGTCATGGTCCTGCCTCGGTACAGTTTAGCTCTGTAGCTGTCATGGTCCTGCCTCGGTACAGGTAGCTCTGTAGCTGTCATGGTCCTGCCTCGGTACAGGTAGCTCTGTAGCTGTCATGGTCCTGCCTCGGTACAGGTAGCTCTGTAGCTGTCATGGTCCTGCCTCGGTACAGGTAGCTCTGTAGCTGTCATGGTCCTGCCTCGGTACAGGTAGCTCTGTAGCTGTCATGGTCCTGCCTCGGTACAGTTTAGCTCTGTAGCTGTCATGGTCCTGCCTCGGTACAGGTAACTCTGTAGCTGACATGGTCCTGCCTCGGTGCTGCGCTGGCTGCAGTTCTGCTGTCACAGTGGAACAGGTACTGGGTGCATCAGGGTTTTATTTTTGGAGTGGTTGCCGACGGGAGATCGTTGCCCCACTATGGTAGACAGGGTTCAGCTCACTCAGTCCAAGATGACCCTGCCTCTGTGAGGTTACACTCCAGTCTGGGATTATAGCAGCCAAGGCCAGCCAGAGTTTACCCCTAACTAGGAATCCCTAAGGTAAACACAATGTAATTCAGTGTCTGTCCGTGTGATTGGCTAGATCATGTTGCTGTCCTGTTATGTGTTGATTTGCATGGAAGGGGAATAGGCCAACTACATCTGTTGGATTTGCTCCCCGGAAATGCATTGAACCTCTCAAAAAGCCATGAATGTGATCAGTTAAACAAAAAAAGTTTGCATTTGTAGACCTGCACTTAAACATGTTGCACGTTTTGCATCAGTAATGAACAGATGAATGATATCTGCGTAGCAACACAATCTCTGTTATATCACTGGACTTGAAAATGTACTTCTGAAGAAATAAAGACAGATTCTAATGAGCGTTGTGATATTTGGAGATGTTTTCTGTGTACAGTGACAGTATGTGCCTGTAAAAGTGAATTATTCTTTGTTTGACAGTGTAACAAGCCAAACATAGCAAACTGCTACATTAATAAACTTGCGTCAAATTTGACTAAACTTAATTGTGTCAACAACAAAAAAACATGTGATTGTGGACAAAGCCATGCCAACGTAGCACAGCTTTGTTAACGGATCGTCATTTGGCATCGTTTATGTCTGTTTTTACTTGTGGTTGATTCACTTTCACTGTTCTAAAGTAAAGGAGCTGAACTTGAGGTCGGAGGACAGTGCCGAGTTAATCTTACACTTTCCTCTTTGGAGCCGGTGGGTCGGAGGCCTCCCAGTCTAACCCCCAGGCTTTAAAAAGGGTGACCTCTTCTCATGTATCGAGCACTGGGTTTAAGGTCTGGGGCTGTAGGAGCTGTAGGAGGTGTAGGGGGTGTTGGAGCTGTAGGGGGTGAGGGAGCTGTAGGAGCTGTAGGGGGTGTAGGGGGTGTAGGGGGTGTAGGGGGTGTAGGGGGTGTAGGAGCTGTAGGGGGTGTAGGAGCTGTAGGGGCTGTAGGGGGTGTAGGGGGTGTAGGAGCTGTTGGGGGTGTAGGAGCTGTAGGAGCTGTAGGGGCTGTTGGAGCTGTAGGGGCTGTAGGAGCAGTAGGGGGTGTAGGAGCAGTAGGGGGTGTAGGAGCAGTAGGGGTGTAGGGGCTGTAGGGGCTGTAGGGGCTGTAGGGGCTGTAGGGCAGTAGGGGCTGTAGGGGCTGTAGGGGCTGTAGGGGCTGTAGGGGCTGTAGGGGCTGTAGGGGCTGTAGGGGCTGTAGGGGCTGTAGGGGCTGTAGGGGCTGTAGGGGCTGTAGGGGCTGTAGGGGCTGTAGGGGCTGTAGGGGCTGTAGGGGCTGTAGGGGCTGTAGGGGCTGTAGGGGCTGTAGGGGCTGTAGGGGCTGTAGGGGCTGTAGGGCTGTAGGGGCTGTAGGGGCTGTAGGGGCTGTAGGGGCTGTAGGGGCTGTAGGGGCTGTAGGGGCTGTAGGGGCTGTAGGGGCTGTAGGGGCTGTAGGGGCTGTAGGGGCTGTAGGGGGTTGTTACGAATCCCTTTTGGCCCGACAGTCTAGGGGGGATGGTAATGAGACTCGTAACATAACTCATGCAAATTATTATTGTGACAAAGGAAAAGTGTGAACGAAATAAGCACGACAACTGAAATCTACCGTCAAACTCTAGGTTTATTTATAAACACACGGTAATGGGGGGAGCAGGAAAAGGGGCTGAGCTGGACCCAAGGAAAGAAACAATAAGTATTCAAAAACACCCCTAAGCTAGACTAGCCTACTTTAACAACAGCTAACTAAACTAACCAAAAATACAGTGGGTGGTCCGCCAGTTCTAACTAGTGTATTTAACAAAGTTCACCTACGGGTAGTGTATGCCCATGGGCGACTTGTCTTGGTTTCCCCCTTTTCCACCAGCAATCAAACACAAACACCATAACCAAAAACAATACTCACAGGTGATGACAAAGTGCTATGAGGTGCTTAAACAAAAGAGAGGTTACGACACAAAGCGAGAGTGAAACACAGAGACCTACAGACATGGCATTTACAGAGAGATTGAGCTGCGCTGAGCTGGGCTCTAGAACAAACAAATGGGGTTTTTAAACCATGGGGGAAGGAACTGTGATAGGTCAGGAAATTGGAGGAGGTGTGTCTTCTGATTGATGATTGGTTGTTGACTGATTGGGGAGTGATGATTTTCACCTGTGAGGGAGTGAAGGAGAGAAAGAAACACACACACAGGATACACACACACACAGGATAACTGTATCCGTACTGGCCGACTAGGACTAAAGGTAGGAAACTCAGTGGCTCTACTCTCAGTTTGAGCCAAAAACACACTCTTGTGCGTCAACACAAACTCAGTCTGCCAACACAGACGCTTCTGCCAGGGAGGATACTTTCTGTTCGTTTAGGTAAACTACAGTGCGTTCGGGTAAGCAATTTTTAAACTCTTCCAACAAGATTAACTCCGGAGAGAGTTGAAATCCCAGTCACCTTACTAGCAGCATGCCATTTATCAAACAGATTTCCCTTGTCTCTAGCAAATTCCACATAAGTCTTACTAGAAGACTTTCTATGAGACCTAAATCTCTGTCGGTATGCCTCAGGCACAAGCTCATAGGCACGAAGAACAGTAGCTTTGACCACTTCATAATTCAAACTGTCCTCCAGAGGTAGCGCTGACAAAACCTCTTGGGCTTTACCAGTTAATTTACACTGAAGTAATAGGCACCAAACCTCTTCAGGCCATTTCAATGCTACGGCTATACGCTCAAATACACAAAAATGGAGTCAACCTCTGACTCTCTGAACAAGGTACTAAGGCAATCTGCCTACTAATGTCAAACGTGTTTGAGGACACAGCAGGTGAGGACGGCTCACAAACAGGCACAGTAGGACCGGAGGCTAGCCTCGCTGTCTCTGCCTCAAGTTCCATCTGGCGCATTTTGAACTCCAACTGCCTTTGTTCTCTGTCTGCCTCAATTTTACACATCTCCAAATGCCGTTGTTCTCGTTCTTTTTCTGCCTCTATTTTACACATCTCCAACTGAGAGTCTCTCGCCTAATTTGGGCTCTCTTCCACCTCCAGTTGGAACTGTGCTAAACAGACATCCCTCCTGGCATCACCATTTGACAGTGGGGAGAGTGGATCAAAATGGGACAATGTGGCTGGTGTTTTAGCCTCTCCCTCATTATCAGATACCAATGGTCTTACAGGAGCAGCAACATCCGCTACAGGGGTAGTAGGCTCAGGCAGCGGTAACACAAGCACCTGCTCTTCCAACAATACATTTAATACTATCCGTTTCACCTCCGCCTTAACTAAACTCTGCGGAATCGATACTGAATAATGGTCAGCCAAGGTCATTAAATCAACTCTACGACATTTGTCAAAAACCTCCCAATGGCGAAGGGTTATCCAAAAAGATTTCAAATCAAAAGTAGTCATTTTTACACTACTTCACAAGTGCCAAAGGAAATAGCAAACACTAATGCTACTTCAGCTATGACGCTCAACACTGAACTATACCACTACAACAATCTACATGAGCGGCATGGGTGTCAGTTATGACATATCCCGGACGAGACTCCACTTATGTTACGAATCCCTTTTGGCCCGACAGTCTAGGGGGATGGTAATGAGACTCGTAACATAACTCATGCAAATTATTATTGTGACAAAGGAAAAGTGTGAACGAAATAAGCACGACAACTGAAATCTACCGTCAAACTCTAGGTTTATTTATAAACACACGGTAATGGGGGGAGCAGGAAAAGGGGCTGAGCTGGACCCAAGGAAAGAAACAATAAGTATTCAAAGCTAGACTAGCCTACTTTAACAACAGCTAACTAAACTAACCAAAAATACAGTGGGTGGTCCGCCCAGTTCTAACTTAGTGTATTTAACAAGTTCACCTACGGGTAGTGTATGCCCATGGGCGACTTGTCTTGGTTTCCCCCTTTTCCACCAGCAATCAAACACAAACACCATAACCAAAAACAATACTCACAGGTGATGACAAAGTGCTATGAGGTGCTTAAACAAAAGAGGTTACGACACAAAGCGAGAGTGAACCACAGAGACCTACAGACATGGCATTTACAGAGAGATTGAGCTGCGCTGAGCTGGGCTCTAGAACAAACAAATGGGGTTTTTAAACCATGGGGAAGGAACTGTGATAGGTCAGGAAATTGGAGGAGGTGTGTCTTCTGATTGATGATTGGTTGTTGACTGATTGGGGAGTGATGATTTTCACCTGTGAGGGGAGAAGGAGAGAAAAGAAACACACACACAGGATACACACACACACACAGGATAACTGTATCCGTAACAGGGGTGTAGGGGCTGTAGGGGCTGTAGGGGCTGTAAGGGCTGTAGGGGCTGTAGGAGCTGTAGGGGCTGTAGGGGTGTAGGGGCTGTAGGGGCTGTAGGGGCTGTAGGGGCTGTAGGAGCTGTAGGGGCTGTAGGGGCTGTAGGGGCTGTAGGGGCTGTAGGGGCTGTAGGAGCTGTAGGGGCTGTAGGGGCTGTAGGGGCTGTAGGAGCTGTAGGAGCTGTAGGGGCTGTAGGGGCTGTTGGAGCTGTAGGGGCTGTAGGGGCTGTAGGGGCTGTAGGGGGTGTAGAGGGTGTAGAGGGTGTAGGGGGTGTAGGGGCTGTAGGGGGTGTAGAGGGTGTAGAGGGTGTAGGGGCTGTAGGGGCTGTAGGGGCTGTAGGGGCTGTAGGAGCTGTAGGGGCTGTAGGGGCTGTAGGAGCTGTAGGGGCTGTAGGGGCTGTAGGGGTGTAGAGGGTGTAGGGGTGTAGGGGGTGTAGGGGCTGTAGGAGCTGTAGGGGCTGTGGTGGCTGTAGGGGCTGTAGGAGCTGTAGGGGCTGTAGAGCTGTAGGGGCTGTAGGGGCTGTAGGGGGTGTAGAGGGTGTAGAGGTGTAGGGGGTGTAGGGGCTGTAGGAGCTGTAGGGGCTGTAGTGGCTGTAGGGGCTG
>NW_027013571.1:0-15813 GCF_036934945.1 Oncorhynchus masou masou | reverse complement strand
GGTTTAGACCTATAGAGAAGCACTGGGTTTAGACCTATAGAGAACACTGGGTTTAGAGCTATAGAGAAGCACTGGGTTTAGAGCTATAGAGAACACTGGGTTTAGAGCTATAGAGAAGCACTGGGTTTAGACCTATATAGAACACTGGGTTTAGAGCTATAGAGAAGCACTGGGTTTAGACCTATAGAGAACACTGGGTTTAGACCTATAGAGAACACTGGGTTTAGAGCTATAGAGAAGCACTGGGTTTAGACCTATATAGAACACTGGGTTTAGAGCTATAGAGAAGCACTGGGTTTAGACCTATAGAGAACACTGGGTTTAGAGCTATAGAGAACACTGGGTTTAGAGCTATAGAGAAGCACTGGGTTTAGACCTATAGAGAACACTGGGTTTAGAGCTATAGAGAAGCACTGGTTTAGACCTACAGAGAACACTGCTATAGAGAAGCACTGGGTTTAGAGCTATAGAGAAGCACTGGTTTTAGAGCTATAGAGAACACTGGGTTTAGAGCTAGAGAAGCACTGGGTTTAGAGCTATAGAGAAGCACTGTTTTAGAGCTATAGAGAAGCACTGGTTTAGAGCTATAGAGAAGCACTGGGTTTAGACCTATAGAACACTCCTCGGGGTTTAGACCCCATATAGAACACTGGGTTTAGAGCTATAGAGAAGCACTGGGTTTAGACCTATAGAGAACACTGGGTTTAGAGCTATAGAGAAGCACTGGGTTTAGACCTATAGAGAACACTGGGTTTAGAGCTATAGAGAAGCACTGGTTTAGACCTATAGAGAACACTGGTTTAGACCTATAGAGAAGCACTGGGTTTAGACCTATAGAGAAGCACTGGGTTTAGACCTATAGAGAGAAGCACTGGGTTTAGACCTATAGAGAACACTGGGTTTAGAGCTATAGAGAAGCACTGGGTTTAGACCCATAGAGAACACTGGGTTTACAGCCATAGAGAAGCACTGGGTCTAAGGCTTTATTAACTAAGAGTTTCTAGTGAATCACAGATCACACAGTATAACAGACATTATAAAGCCACTCCATTCCATCTGTCTTGTCACCTTGAAGCTGGAGATCTTGGAGTTCTTCCCGGCTCCAGTCAGGGTTCTGTTGACCCAGTTGATGATGAGGTCATCGTTAGCAGCCTCTCCATGTCCAAGGTCCTCCAGAACATTCAGAGTGTATCTGAGGAGGTTATCTATTAGTCAGGTCTGATAGAGGATCAGGAGGTGGTTATCTATTAGTCAAGTCTGATAGAGGATCAGGAGGTGGTTATCTATTAGTCAAGTCTGATAGAGGGGTCAGGAGGTTATCTATTAGTCAGGTCTGATAGAGGATCAGGAGGTTATCTATTAGTCAGGTATGATAGAAGAGGTCAGGAGGTTATCTATTAGCCGTGGTCTGATTAGAGGATCAGGAGGTTATCTATTAGTCAGGTCTGATAGAGGAGTCAGGGAGGTTATCTGTTAGGGTCAGGTCTGATAGAGGATCAGGAGGTTATCTATTAGTCAGGTCTGATAGAGGATCAGGAGGTTATCTATTAGTCAGGTCTGATAGAGGGTCAGGAGGTTATCTATTAGTCAGGTATGATAGAGGATTTTTATTTATTTTTATTCCACCTTTATTTAACCAGGTAGGCCAGTTGAGAACAAGTTCTCATTTACAACTTTGACTTGGCCAAGATAAAGCAAAGCAGTGAGAGACAAACAACAACACAGAGTTACACATGTTACACATGGGAATAAACAAACATAGAGTCAATAATACAATAGAAAAAGTCTATATACAGTGAGTGCAAATGAGGTAAGATATGGGAGGTAAGGCAGTATAGACCCTCGTAGTGGCGAAGTAATTACAATATAGCAAATTAACACTGGAGTGATAGATGTACAGATGAGGATGTGCAGTTAGAAATTCTGGCTGCAAGAGCAAAAACAAATATGGGGATGAGGCAAGTGGCTGGTTGATGGACTTTACAGCTGCAGCGATCGGTAAGCTGCCTTGACAGCTGATGTTTAAAGTTAGAGAGGGAGATATGCTTCCAACTTCAGTGATTTTTGGTAATTGCCCAGCCACAGCTAAGGAACTGGAAGGAGGTTATGGCCAAAGGAGGAATTGGCTTTAAGGATGACCAGTGAAATATACCTGCTGGAGTGCGTGCTACAGGTGGGTGTTGTTATGGTGACAAGTGAGCTGGAGATAAGGCTCACCTTAACCTAGCAAAGACTCATAGATGGATCAGGAGGTTATCTATTAGTCAGGTCTGATAGAGGAACAGGAGGAGGTGATCTATTAGTCAGGTCTGATAGAGGAACATGATCTATTAGTCAGGTCTGATAGAGGAACATGTTATCTATTAGTCAGGTCTGATAGAGGAACATGTTATCTATTAGTCAGGTCTGATAGAGGAACATGTTATCTATTAGTCAGGTCTGATAGAGGAACATGTTATCTATTAGTCAGGTCTGATGGGGAACATGTTATCTATTATTGATCAGGTCTGATAGAGGAACATGTTATCTATTAGTCAGGTCTGATAGAGGGAACATGTTATCTATTAGTCAGGTCTGATGAGGAACATGTTATCTATTAGTCAGGTCTGATAGAGGAACATGTTATCTATTAGTCAGGTCTGATAGAGGAACATGTTATCTATTAGTCAGGTCTGATAGAGGAACATGTTATCTATTAGTCAGGTCTGATAGAGGAACATGTTATCTATTAGTCAGGTCTGATAGAGGAACATGTTATCTATTAGTCAGGTCTGATAGAGGAACATGTTATCTATTAGTCAGGTCTGAGAGAGGAACATGCTATCTATTAGTCAGGTCTGAGAGAGAAACATGTTATCTATTAGTCAGGTCTGAGAGAGGAACATGCTATCTATTAGTCAGGTCTGATAGAGGAGCAGGAGGAGGTGATCTATTAGTCAGGTCCCACCCCCTCTCTCTACCTCTCTCTCCTCTCTCTCCTACCTCCTCATCAGTTGCCAAACCAGAGCCAGGGTGAGGGTGGGGTTTCCGTCGTTAAGGTCCTGTCCTCCGCGCCGACCAGAGAACCCTGCCTTGGCCTTCCCGAGGTCCACTGCGTAGTTACAGTTCTCCAGCTTCTTCATGTTGGCCCCTGGCTTGGGGTAGGAGGGCGGTTGACTTTGTGGTCCCAGTCCACTGCAACCTTAATCCTCTCATACAGCTGGAGGATGACCAGCGCATCTAACAGATCACTGGAGGGAGGAAGAGGGGGAGGGGAGGGGGAGAGAGGGGGAGGGGTAGAGGGGGGGGGAGAGGGGGAGGGAGGGAGGGGGGGGAGGGAAGAGAGGGGGGAGGTAGAGGGAGGAGGGGGAGAGGGGGAGGGAGGGGGAGGGAGGGAAGAGAGGGGGAGGTAGAGGGTAGAGAGGGGGAGGGGGAGGGAGGGAGAGAGGGGGAGGGAGGGAAGAGAGGGAGGGGGAGGGGGAGGGAAGAGAGGGGAGGTAGAGGGGAAGAGAGGTGGGAGAGGGAAGAGAGGGGGAGGTAGAGGGAGGGGAGAGGGTGGGGGAGGGAGGGAGGGAAGAGGGGGGAGGTAGAGGGAGGGGAGAGAGGGGGGAGGGAGGGAGGGAAGAGAGGGGGGAAGTAAGAGGTAGTTACCCGTATATATGGTTAACATGAGGATTGATATTATAGTAGAGGTAGTTACCCGTATATATGGTTAACATGAGGGTTGATATTATAGTAGAGGTAGTTACCCGTATATATGGTTAACATGAGGGTTGATAATATAGTAGAGGTAGTTACCAGTATATATGGTTAACATGAGGGTTGATATTATAGTAGAGGTAGTTACCCGTATATATGGTTAACATGAGGGTTGATATTATAGTAGAGGTAGTTACCCGTATATATGGTTAACATGAGGGTTGATATTATAGTAGAGGTAGTTACCCGTATATATGGTTAACATGAGGGTTGATATTATAGTAGACGTAGTTACCCATATATATGGTTAACATGAGGGTTGATATTATAGTAGACGTAGTTACCCGTATATATGGTTAACATGAGGGTTGATATTATAGTAGAGGTAGTTACCCGTATATATGGTTAACATGAGGGTTGATATTATAGTAGAGGTAGTTACCCGTATATATGGTTAACATGAGGGATGATATTATAGTAGAGGTAGTTACCCGTATATATGGTTAACGTGAGGGTTGATATTATAGTAGAGGTAGTTACCCGTATATATGGTTAACATGAGGGTTGATATTATAGTAGAGGTAGTTACCCGTATATATGGTTAATGGTTAACATGAGGGTTGATATTATAGTAGAGGTAGTTACCCGTATATATGGTTAACATGAGGGTTGATATTTTAGTAGAGGTAGTTACCCGTATATATGGTTAACATGAGGGTTGATATTATAGTAGAGGTAGTTACCCATATATATGGTTAACATGAGGGTTGATATTATAGTAGACATAGTTACCCGTATATATGGTTAACATGAGGGTTGATATTATAGTAGACATAGTTACCCGTATATATGGTTAACATGAGGGTTGATATTATAGTAGACGTAGTTACCCGTATATATGGTTAACATGAGGGTTGATATTATAGTAGACGTAGTTACCCGTATATATGGTTAACATGAGGGTTGATATTATAGTAGAGGTAGTTACCCGTATATATGGTTAACATGAGTGTTGATATTATAGTAGAGGTAGTTACCCGTATATATGGTTAACATGAGGGTTGATATTATAGTAGAGGTAGTTACCAGTATATATGGTTAACATGAGGGTTGATATTATAGTAGAGGTAGTTACCCGTATATATGGTTAACATGAGGGTTGATATTATAGTAGAGGTAGTTACCCGTATATATGGTTAACATGAGGGTTGATATTATAGTAGAGGTAGTTACCCGAATATATGGTTAACATGAGGGTTGATATTATAGCAGACGTAGTTACCCGTATATATGGTTAACATGAGGGTTGATATTATAGTAGAGGTAGTTACCCATATATATGGTTAACATGAGGGTTGATATTATAGTAGACGTAGTTACCCATATATATGGTTAACATGAGGGTTGATATTATAGTAGACGTAGTTACCCGTATATATGGTTAACATGAGGGTTGATATTATAGTAGAGGTAGTTACCCGTATATATGGTTAACATGAGGGTTGATATTATAGTAGAGGTAGTTACCCGTATATATGGTTAACATGAGGGTTGATATTATAGTAGAGGTAGTTACCCGTATATATGGTTAACATGAGGGTTGATATTATAGTAGAGGTAGTTACCCGTATATATGGTTAACATGAGGGATGATATTATAGTAGAGGTAGTTACCCGTATATATGGTTAACATGAGGGTTGATATTATAGTAGAGGTAGTTACCCGTATATGGTTAACATGAGGGTTGATATTATAGTAGAGGTAGTTACCCATATATATGGTTAACATGAGGGTTGATATTATAGTAGACATAGTTACCCGTATATATGGTTAACATGAGGGTTGATATTATAGTAGACGTAGTTACCCGTATATATGGTTAACATGAGGGTTGATATTATAGTAGAGGTAGTTACCCGTATATATGGTTAACATGAGGGTTGATATTATGATATTAAAGTAGAGGTAGTTACCCGTATATATGGTTAACATGAGGGTTGATATTATAGTAGAGGTAGTTACCCGTATATATGGTTAACATGAGGGTTGATATTATAGTAGAGGTAGTTACCCGTATATATGGTTAACATGAGGGTTGATATTATATATTATAGTAGACGTAGTTACCCATATATATGGTTAACATGAGGGTTGATATTATAGTAGAGGTAGTTACCCGTACATATGGTTAACATGAGGGTTGATATTATAGTAGAGGTAGTTACCCGTATATATGGTTAACATGAGGGTTGATATTATGATATTATAGTAGAGGTAGTTACCCGTATATATGGTTAACATGAGGGTTGATATTATAGTAGACGTAGTTACCCATACATATGGTTAACATGAGGGTTGATATTATAGTAGAGGTAGTTACCCGTATATATGGTTAACATGAGGGTTGATATTATAGTAGACGTAGTTACCCGTATATATGGTTAACATGAGGGTTGATATTATAGTAGAGGTAGTTACCCGTATATGGTTAACATGAGGGTTGATATTATAGTAGAGGTAGTTACCTGTATATATGGTTAACATGAGGGTTGATATTATAGTAGAGGTAGTTACCCGTATATATGGTTAACATGAGGGTTGATATTATAGTAGAGGTAGTTACCCGTATATATGGTTAACATGAGGGTTGATATTATAGTAGAGGTAGTTACCCGTATATATGGTTAACATGAGGGTTGATATTATAGTAGAGGTAGTTACCCGTATATATGGTTAACATGAGGGTTGATATTATAGTAGAGGTAGTTACCCGTATATATGGTTAACATGAGGGTTGATATTATAGTAGAGGTAGTTACCCGTATATATGGTTAACATGAGGGTTGATATTATAGTAGAGGTAGTTACCCGTATATATGGTTAACATGAGGGTTGATATTATATATTATATATATGTAGAGGTAGTTACCCGTATATATGGTTAACATGAGGGTTGATATTATAGTAGAGGTAGTTACCCGTATATATGGTTAACATGAGGGTTGATATTATAGTAGAGGTAGTTACCCGTATATATGGTTAACATGAGGGTTGATATTATGATATTATAGTAGAGGTAGTTACCCGTATATATGGTTAACATGAGGGTTGATATTATAGTAGAGGTAGTTACCCGTATATATGGTTAACATGAGGGTTGATATTATAGTAGAGGTAGTTACCCGTATATATGGTTAACATGAGGGTTGATATTATATATTAAAGTAGAGGTAGTTACCCGTGGTTAACATGAGGGTTGATATTATAGTAGAGGTAGTTACCCGTATATATGGTTAACATGAGGGTTGATATTATAGTAGAGGTAGTTACCCGTATATATGGTTAACATGAGGGTTGATAATATAGTAGAGGTAGTTACCCGTATATATGGTTAACATGAGGGTTGATATTATAGTAGAGGTAGTTACCAGTATATATGGTTAACATGAGGGTTGATATTATAGTAGAGGTAGTTACCCGTATATATGGTTAACATGAGGGTTGATATTATAGTAGAGGTAGTTACCCGTATATATGGTTAACATGAGGGTTGATATTATAGTAGAGGTAGTTACCCGTATATATGGTTAACATGAGGGTTGATATTATGATATTATAGTAGAGGTAGTTACCCGTATATATGGTTAACATGAGGGTTGATATTATAGTAGAGGTAGTTACCCGTATATATGGTTAACATGAGGGTTGATATTATAGTAGAGGTAGTTACCCGTATATATGGTTAACATGAGGGTTGATATTATAGTAGACATAGTTACCCGTATATATGGTTAACATGAGGGTTGATATTATAGTAGAGGTAGTTACCCGTATATATGGTTAACATGAGGGATATTATAGTAGAGGTAGTTACCCGTATGGTTAACATGAGGGTGAACATGGTTAACATGAGGTTGATATTATAGTAGAGGTAGTTACCCGTATATGGTTATGGTTAACATGAGGGTTGATATGGTTATAGTAGAGAGTAGTTACCCGTATATATGGTTAACATGAGGGTTGATGTTACAGTAGAGGTAGTTACCCGTATATATGGTTAACATGAGGGTTGATATTATAGTAGAGGTAGTTACCCGTATATATGGTTAACATGAGGGTTGATATTATAGTAGAGGTAGTTACCCGATATATATGGTTAACATGAGGGTTGATATTTTAGTAGAGGTAGTTACCCGTATATATGGTTAACATGAGGGTTGATATTATAGTAGAGGTAGTTACCGTATATATGGTTAACATGAGGGTTGATATTATAGTAGAGGTAGTTACCCGTATATATGGTTAACATGAGGGTTGATATTATAGTAGAGGTAGTTACCCGTATATATTGGTTAACATGAGGGTTGATATTATAGTAGAGGTAGTTACCCGTATATATGGTTAACATGAGGGTTGATATTATAGTAGAGGTAGTTACCCGTATATATGGTTAACATGAGGGTTGATATTATAGTAGAGGTAGTTACCCGTATATATGGTTAACATGAGGGTTGATATTATAGTAGACGTAGTTACCCATACATATGGTTAACATGAGGGTTGATATTATAGTAGAGGTAGTTACCCGTATATATGGTTAACATGAGGGTTGATATTATAGTAGAGGTAGTTACCCGTATATATGGTTAACATGAGGGTTGATATTATAGTAGAGGTAGTTACCAGTATATATGGTTAACATGAGGGTTGATATTATAGTAGAGGTAGTTACCCGTATATATGGTTAACATGAGGGTTGATATTATGATATTAAAGTAGAGGTAGTTACCCATTATGTAGTTAACATGAGGGTTGATATTATAGTAGAGGTAGTTACCCGTATATATGGTTAACATGAGGGTTGATATTAGTAGAGGTAGTTACCTGTATATATGGTTAACATGAGGGTTGATATTATGATATTATAGTAGAGGTAGTTACCCGTATATATGGTTAACATGAGGATTGATATTATAGTAAGGGTAGTTACCAGTATATATGGTTAACATGAGGGTTGGATATTATAGTAGAGGTAGTTACCCGTATATATGGTTAACATGAGGGTTGATATTATGATATTATAGTAACATGAGGGTTGATATTATAGTTACCCGTATATATGGTTAACATGAGGGTTGATATTATAGTAGAGGTAGTTACCCGTATATATGGTTAACATGAGGTTGATATTATAGTAGAGGTAGTTACCCGTATATGGTTAACATGAGGGTTGATATTATGATATTATATATAATATGAGGGTAGATGATATTATAGTAGAGGTTACCTGTATATATGGTTAACATGAGGGTTGATATTCATCCAGTTCCTGAAGGTTACCCTATCCCACCTGAGGAACAGGAGGAGTTACCACAGATATTTTAGTAGAGGTAGTTACCACAGGGTATATTTAGTGGGGAGAATGAGGGTTGATATTGTAGTAGGGGGAGTTAGTGTATATATGGTTAACATGAGGGTGATATTATAGTAGACGTAGTTACCCGTGTGTGTGGTTAACATGAGGGTGTGTTTATAGGGGAGAAGTGTAGTTACCACAGGGTATATAGTGGTTAACATGAGGGTTGATATTATAGTACAGGTAGTTACCCGGGAGAAGTATGGTTAACATGAGGGTTGATATTATAGTAGGGGAGAAGTAGTTACCCGTTAACACAGTTAACAGTAGAGGAGAAGATATTAACACAGGGTATTTAGTAGGGGGAGAACCCGTATATATGGTTAACATGAGGGTTGACTCCCAGAGAATTCATCAGTTCCTTAGAAGAAGTTCTCTCCTGTTACCTCACCTGAGGAAACAGGAGGAGTTACCACAGAGAAGTGTGTGTGTGTTAACACAGGGTGTGTTTAGTGGGGGAGAAGTGTGTGTGTTAACACAGGGTGTGTTTAGTGGGGAGAAGTGTGTGTGTGTGTAACACAGGGTGTGTTTAGTAGGGAGAAGTGTGTGTGTGTGTTAACACAGGGTGTTTTAGTAGGGGAGAAGTGTGTGTGTGTGTTACCACAGGGTGTGTTTAGTAGGGGGAGAAGTGTGTGTGTGTTACCACAGGGTGTGTTTAGTAGGGGGAGAAGTGTGTGTGTGTTAACACAGGGTGTGTTTAGTAGGGGAGAAGTGTGTGTGTTAACACAGGGTGTGTTTAGTAGGGGAGAGTGTGTGTGTTAACCACAGGGTGTGTTTAGTAGGGGAGAAGTGTGTGTGTGTGTAACACAGGGTGTGTTTAGTAGGGGAGAAGTGTGTGTGTGTGTTTAACACAGGGTGTGTTTAGTAGGGGAGAAGTGTGTGTGTGTTAACACAGGGTGTGTTTAGTAGGGAGAAGTGTGTGTGGTGTTAACACAGGGTGTGTTTAGTAGGGGAGAAGTGTGTGTGTGTGTTACCACAGGGTGTGTTTAGTAGGGGAGAAGTGTGTGTGTGTTAACACAGGGTGTGTTTAGTGGGGGAGAAGTGTGTGTGTGTGTGTTAACACAGGGTGTGTTTAGTAGGGGAGAAGTGTGTGTGTGTTAACACAGGGTGTGTTTAGTAGGGGAGAAGTGTGTGTGTTAACACAGGGTGTGTTTAGTGGGGGGAGAAGTGTGTGTGTGTTAACACAGGGTGTGTTTAGTGGGGGAGAAGGTGTGTGTGTGAACACAGGGTGTGTTAGTGGAGATGTGTGTGTGTGTGTTACCACAGGGTGTGTTTAGTGGGGGAGAAGTGTGTGTGTGTGTGTTAACACAGGGTGTGTTTAGTAGGGGAGAAGTGTGTGTGTGTTAACACAGGGTGTGTTTAGTAGGGGAGAAGTGTGTGTGTGTGTTAACACAGGGTGTGTTTAGTAGGGGAGAAGTGTGTGTGTGTGTTACCACAGGGTGTGTTTAGTAGGGGAGACGTGTGTGTGTGTGTTAACACAGGGTGTGTTTAGTAGGGGAGACGTGTGTGTGTGTTACCACAGGGTGTGTTTAGTAGGGAGAAGTGTGTGTGTGTGTTACCACAGGGCGTGTTTAGTAGGGAGAAGTGTGTGTGTGTTACCACAGGGTGTGTTTAGTGGAGGGGACGCGTAGTGTGTGTGTGTTACCACAGGGTGTGTTTAGTAGGGGAGAAGTGGTGTGTGTGTGTGTTACCACAGGGTGTGTTTAGTAGGGGAGAAGTGTGTGTGTGTGTTACCACAGGGTGTGTTTAGTAGGGAGAGTGTGTGTGTGTGTTACCACAGGGTGTGTTTAGTAGGGAGAAGTGTGTGTGTGTGTTACCACAGGGTGTGTTTAGTAGGGGAGACGTAGTGTGTGTGTTACCACAGGGTGTGTTTAGTAGGGGAGAAGCGTGTGTGTGTGTTACCACAGGGTGTGTTTAGTAGGGGAGAAGTGTGTGTGTGGTGTTACCACAGGGTGTGTTCGTAGTAGGGGTAGGCTGTAGTGTGTGTGTGTTACCACAGAGGTGTGTTTAGTAGGGGAGAAGTGTGTGTGTGTGTTACCACAGGGTGTGTTTAGTAGGGGAGAAGTGTGTGTGTGTGTTACCACAGGGTGTGTTTAGTAGGGGAGAAGTGTGTGTGTGTGTTACCACAGGGTGTGTTTAGTAGGGGAGACGTGTGTGTGTGTGTTACCACAGGGTGTGTTTAGTAGGGGAGACGTGTGTGTGTGTGTTAACGTTGTCTCAGTTCAGTCAACGTCTCTCTGAATAACGGGGCGTGGTTTTGGCTTAACTGAGACGTTAGCTAGCCAATGGGAGCGTTGTAGAACGTCTCTCTGAATAACGGGGCGTGGTTTTGGCTTAACTGAGACGTTAGCTAGCCAATGGGAGCGTTGTAGAACGTCTTCTGAATAACGGGCGTGGTTTTGGCTTAATCTGAGACGTTAGCTAGCCAATGGGAGCGTTGTAGAACGTCTCTCTGAATAACGGGGCGTGGTTTTGGCTTAACTGAGACGTTAGCTAGCCAATGGGAGCGTTGTAGAACGTCTCTCTGAATAACGGGGCGTGGTTTTGGCTTAACTGAGACGTTAGCTAGCCAATGGGAGCGTTGTAGAACGTCTCTCTGAATAACGGGGCGTGGTTTTGGCTTAACTGAGGCGTTAGCTAGCCAATGGGAGCGTTGTAGAACGTCCTCTGAATAAGGGGCGTGGTTTTGGCTTAACTGAGAGGTTAGCTAGCCAATGGGAGCGCTGTAGAACGTCTCTCTGAATAACGGGGCGTGGTTTTGGCTTAACTGGGAGACGTTAGCTAGCCAATGGGAGCGTTGTAGAACGCCTCTGAATAACGGGGCGTGGTTTTGGCTTAACTGAGACGTTAGCTAGCCAATGGGAGCGTTGTAGAACGTCTCTCTGAATAACGGGGCGTGGTTTTGGCTTAACTGAGACGTTAGCTAGCCAATGGGAGCGTTGCAGAACGTCTCTCTGAATAACGGGCGTGGTTTTGGCTTAACTGAGACGTTAGCTAGCCAATGGGAGCGTCGTAGAACGTCTCTCTGAATAACGGGGCGTGGTTTTGGCTTAACTGCATTGGGAAAAAGAAAGACGCTTCCCAGACACATTTCATAATGAGGAGAATGAAACCAAGGCTAAATAAGGAAGGTCAGCCCCCTTTTAAAATGAGTGTAATTCTCTTGAGAGTCAGCAGGGGGAGTTCTATACACAGATCGACTGAGAGCAGAATCAGAGGTGTGTTTATGAGTATTTACTGATATACTCTCTATACAGCATATTAGATGTCAGATCAACACCACGGGTACTAGGTATATCTACAGAGGGTATATCTACAGGGGTATATCTACAGGGGTATATCTACAGGGGTATTAGTATATCTACAGGGGTATATCTACAGGAGGTATATCTACAGGGGGTATATCTACAGGGGGTATATCTATAGGGGTACTAGGTATATCTACAGGGGGTATATCTACAGAGGGTATATCTACAGGGGGTATATCTACAGGGGGTATATCTACAGGGGGTATATCTACAGGGGTATATCTACAGGGGTACTAGGTATATCTACAGGGGGTATATCTACAGGGGGTATATCTACAGGGGGTATATCTACAGAGGGTATATCTACAGGGTATATCTACAGAGGTATATCTACAGAGGGTATATCTACAGGGGTATATCTACAGGGGTATATCTACAGGGGGTATATCTACAGGGGTATATCTACAGGGGTATATCTACAGGGAGGTATATCTACAGGGGGTATATCTACAGGGGTATATCTACAGGGGGTATATCTACAGGGGGTATATCTACAGGGTACTAGGTATATCTACAGGGGGTATATCTACAGGGGTATATCTACAGGGGGTATATCTACAGGGGGTATATCTACAGGGGGTATATCTACAGGTATATCTACAGGGATATCTACAGGGGTATATCTACAGGGGTATATCTACAGGGGGTATATCTACAGGGGTATATCTACAGGGGTATATCTACAGAGGGTATATCTACAGGGGTATATCTACAGGGGTATATCTACAGGGGTATATCTACAGGGGTATATCTACAGGGGTATATCTACAGAGGGTATATCTACAGGGGTACTAGGTATATCTACAGGGGGTATATCTACAGGGGTATATCTACAGGGTATATCTACAGGGGGTATATCTACAGGGGTATATATCTACAGAGGGTATATCTACAGGGGGTATATCTACAGGGGGTATATCTACAGGGGGTATATCTACAGGAGGGTATATCTACAGGGGTATATCTACAGGGGGTATATCTACAGGGTACTAGGTATATCTACAGGGGGTATATCTACAGGGGTATATCTACAGGGGTATATCTACAGGAGGTATATCTACAGGGGGTATATCTACAGGGGTATATCTACAGGGGTATATCTACAGGGGTACTAGGTATATCTACAGAGGGTATATCTACAGGGGGTATATCTACAGGGGGTATATCTACAGGGTATACTACAGGGGTATATCTACAGGGGTACTAGGTATATCTACAGGGGGTATATCTACAGGGGGTATATCTACAGGGGTATATCTACAGGGGGTATATCTACAGGGGGTATATCTACAGGGGGTATATCTACAGGGGGTATATCTACAGGGGGTATATCTACAGGGGGTATATCTACAGAGGGTATATCTACAGGGGTACTAGGTATATCTACAGGGGGTATATCTACAGGGGGTATATCTACAGAGGGTATATCTACAGGGGTATATCTACAGGAGGTATATCTACAGAGGGTATATCTACAGGGGTATATCTACAGGGGTACTAGGTATATCTACAGGGGGTATATCTACAGGGGTATATCTACAGGGGTACTAGGTATATCTACAGAGGGTATATCTACAGGGGGTATATCTACAGAGGGTATATCTACAGAGGGTATATCTACAGGGGTATATCTACAGGGGGTATATCTACAGGGGTATATCTACAGAGGGTATATCTACAGGGGGTATATCTACAGAGGGTATATCTACAGGGGTATATCTACAGAGGGTATATCTACAGGGGGTATATCTACAGGGGTATATCTACAGGGGGTATATCTACAGAGGGTATATCTACAGGGGTATATCTACAGAGGGTATATCTACAGGGGGTATATCTACAGGGGTATATCTACAGGGGGTATATCTACAGGGGGTATATCTACAGGGGGTATATCTACAGGGGTATATCTACAGGGGTATATCTACAGGAGGTATATCTACAGGGGTACTAGGTATATCTACAGAGGTATATCTACAGGGGGTATATCTACAGGGGGTATATCTACAGGGGTATATCTACAGGGGGTATATCTACAGGGGTATATCTACAGGGGTATATCTACAGGGAGGTATATCTACAGGGGTATATCTACAGGGGTATATCTACAGAGGGTATATCTACAGAGGGTATATCTACAGGGGTATATCTACAGAGGTATATCTACAGGGGTATATCTACAGGGGTATATCTACAGGGGTATATCTACAGAGGGTATATCTACAGGGGTATATCTACAGAGGGTATATCTACAGGGGTATATCTACAGAGGGTATATCTACAGGGGTATATCTACAGGGGGTATATCTACAGGGGTATATCTACAGGGGTATATCTACAGGAGGTATATCTACAGGGGGTATATCTACAGGGGTACTAGGTATATCTACAGAGGTATATCTACAGGGGGTATATCTACAGGGGTATATCTACAGGGGGTATATCTACAGGGGGTATATCTACAGGGGGTATATCTACAGGGTACTAGGTATATCTACAGGGGTATATCTACAGGGGTATATCTACAGGGGGTATATCTACAGAGGGTATATCTACAGGAGGTATATCTACAGGGGGTATATCTACAGGGGGTATATCTACAGGGGTATATCTACAGGAGGTATATCTACAGGGGGTATATCTACAGGGGTATACTAGGGTATATCTACAGAGGGTATATCTACAGGGGGTATATCTACAGGGGGTATATCTACAGGGGGTATATCTACAGGGGTATATCTACAGGGGGTATATCTACAGGGGTACTAGGTATATCTACAGGGGGTATATCTACAGGGGGTATATCTACAGGGGTATATCTACAGGGGTACTAGGTATATCTACAGGGGTATATCTACAGGGGGTATATCTACAGGGGGTATATCTACAGGGGTATATCTACAGGGGGTATATCTACAGGGGGTATATCTACAGAGGGTATATCTACAGGGGGTATATCTACAGGGGGTATATCTACAGGGGGTATATCTACAGAGGGTATATCTACAGGGGGGTATATCTACAGGGGGTATATCTACAGAGGGTATATCTACAGGGGTACTAGGTATATCTACAGGGGTATATCTACAGGGGGTATATCTACAGGGGTATATCTACAGGGGGTATATCTACAGGGGGTATATCTACAGGGGGTATATCTACAGAGGGTATATCTACAGGATGGTATATCTACAGGGGTATATCTACAGGGGGTATATCTACAGGGGGTATATCTACAGAGGGTATATCTACAGGGGTATATCTACAGAGGGTATATCTACAGGGGGTATATCTACAGGGGTACTAGGTATATCTACAGAGGGTATATCTACAGGGGTATATCTACAGGGGGTATATCTTACAGGGGTATATCTACAGGGGGTATATCTACAGGGGTATATCTACAGAGT
>NW_027013570.1:0-15814 GCF_036934945.1 Oncorhynchus masou masou | reverse complement strand
GCAGGACAGGACAGGATGTAGCAGGACAGGGTGTAGCAGGACAGGGTGTAGCAGGACAGGATGTAGCAGGACATGATGTAGTAGGACAGTGTGTAGCAGGACAGGATGTAGCAGGACAGGATGTAGCAGGACAGGGTGTAGCAGGACAGGATGTAGCAGGACAGGGTGTAGCAGGACAGGATGTAGCAGGACAGGGTGTAGCAGGACAGGGTGTAGCAGGACAGAATGTAGCAGGACAGGGTGTAGCAGGACAGGGTGTGGCAGGACAATATGATGTAGCAGGACAGGATGTAGCAGGACAGGGTGTAGCAGGACAGGATGTAGCAGGACAGGGTGTAGCAGGACAGGGTGTAGCAGGACATGATGTAGCAGGACAGAATGTAGCAGGACAGGGTGTAGCAGGACAGGATGTAGCAGGACAGGGTGTAGCAGGACAGGGTGTAGCAGGACAGGGTGTAGCAGGACAGGATGTAGCAGGACAGGGTGTAGCAGGACAGGGTGTAGCAGGACAGGATGTAGCAGGACATGATGTAGTAGGACAGTGTGTAGCAGGACAGGATGTAGCAGGACAGGATGTAGCAGGACAGGGTGTAGCAGGACAGGATGTAGCAGGACAGGGTGTAGCAGGACAGGATGTAGCAGGACAGGGTGTAGCAGGACAGGGTGTAGCAGGACAGAATGTAGCAGGACAGGGTGTAGCAGGACAGGGTGTAGCAGGACATGATGTAGCAGGACAGGATGTAGCAGGACAGGGGTGTAGCAGGACAGGATGTAGCAGGACAGGGTGTAGCAGGACAGGGTGTAGCAGGACATGGTGTAGCAGGACATGATGTAGCAGGACAGAATGTAGCAGGACAGGATGTAGCAGGACAGGATGTAGCAGGACAGGGTGTAGCAGGACAGGGTGTAGCAGGACATGATGTAGCAGGACAGGATGTAGCAGGACAGGGTGTAGCAGGACAGGGTGTAGCAGGACAGGATGTAGCAGGACAGGGTGTAGCAGGACAGGGTGTAGCAGGACAGGGTGTAGCAGGACAGAATGTAGCAGGACATGATGTAGCAGGACAGGATGTAGCAGGACAGGGTGTAGCAGGACAGGGTGTAGCAGGACAGGATGTAGCAGGACAGGGTGTAGCAGGACAGGGTGTAGCAGGACAGGGTGTAGCAGGACAGGGTGTAGCAGGACAGAATGTAGCAGGACAGAATGTAGCAGGACAGGGTGTAGCAGGACAGGATGTAGCAGGACAGGGTGTAGCAGGACAGGGTGTAGCAGGACAGAATGTAGCAGGACAGGGTGTAGCAGGACAGGGTGTAGCAGGACATGATGTAGCAGGACAGGATGTAGCAGGACAGGGTGTAGCAGGACAGGGTGTAGCAGGACAGGGTGTAGCAGGACAGGGTGTAGCAGGACATGATGTAGCAGGACAGAATGTAGCAGGACAGGGTGTAGCAGGACAGGATGTAGCAGGACAGGGTGTAGCAGGACAGGGTGTAGCAGGACAGGGTGTAGCAGGACAGGGTGTAGCAGGACAGGATGTAGCAGGACAGGGTGTAGCAGGACAGGATGTAGCAGGACATGATGTAGTAGGACAGTGTGTAGCAGGACAGTGTGTAGCAGGACAGGATGTAGCAGGACAGGGTGTAGCAGGACAGGATGTAGCAGGACAGGGTGTAGCAGGACAGGATGTAGCAGGAAAGGGTGTAGCAGGACAGGGTGTAGCAGGACAGAATGTAGCAGGACAGGGTGTAGCAGGACAGGGTGTAGCAGGACATGATGTAGCAGGACAGGATGTAGCAGGACAGGGTGTAGCAGGACAGGATGTAGCAGGACAGGGTGTAGCAGGACAGGGTGTAGCAGGACAGGGTGTAGCAGGACATGATGTAGCAGGACAGAATGTAGCAGGACAGGGTGTAGCAGGACAGGATGTAGCAGGACAGGATGTAGCAGGACAGGGTGTAGCAGGACAGGGTGTAGCAGGACATGATGTAGCAGGACAGGATGTAGCAGGACAGGGTGTAGCAGGACAGGGTGTAGCAGGACAGGATGTAGCAGGACAGGGTGTAGCAGGACAGGGTGTAGCAGGACAGGGTGTAGCAGGACAGAATGTAGCAGGACATGATGTAGTAGGACAGTGTGTAGCAGGACAGAGTGTAGCAGGACAGGATGTAGCAGGACAGGGTGTAGCAGGACATGATGTAGTAGGACAGGATGTAGCAGGACAGGGTGTAGCAGGACAGGATGTAGCAGGACAGGATGTAGCAGGACAGGGTGTAGCAGGACAGGGTGTAGCAGGACATGATGTAGCAGGACATGATGTAGCAGGACAGGATGTAGTAGGACAGGATATAGCAGGACAGGGTGTAGCAGGACAGGATGTAGCAGGACATGATGTAGCAGGACAGGATGTAGCAGGACAGGGTGTAGCAGGACAGGATGTAGCAGGACAGGATGTAGCAGGACAGGGTGTAGTAGGACATGATGTAGCAGGACAGGATGTAGCAGGACAGGGTGTAGCAGGACATGATGTAGCAGGACAGGATGTAGCAGGACAGGGTGTAGCAGGACAGGATGTAGCAGGACAGGGTGTAGCAGGACAGGATGTAGCAGGACAGGGTGTAGCAGGACAGGATGTAGCAGGACAGGATGTAGCAGGACAGGATGTAGCAGGACATGATGTAGCAGGACAGGATGTAGCAGGACAGGGTGTAGCAGGACAGGATGTAGCAGGACAGGGTGTAGCAGGACAGGGTGTAGCAGGACAGGGTGTAGCAGGACATGATGTAGCAGGACAGGGTGGAGCAGGCAGGATGTAGCAGGACAGGATGTAGCAGGACAGGGTGTAGCAGGACAGGGTGTAGCAGGACAGGGTGGAGCAGGCAGGATGTAGAAGGACAGGGTGTAGCAGGACATGATGTAGCAGGACAGGGTGGAGCAGGCAGGATGTAGCAGGACAGGGTGTAGCAGGACAGAATGTCGCAGGACAGGATGTAGCAGGACAGGATGTAGAAGGATAGGATATAGCAGGACAGGGTGGAGCAGGACAGGATGTAGCAGGACAGGGTGTAGCAGGACATGATGTAGCATTACAGGGTGTAGCAGGACAGGGTGTAGCAGGCAGGATGTAGCAGGACAGGATTTAGCAGGACAGGGTGTAGCAGGACAGGGTGTAGCAGGACAGGATGTAGCAGGACAGGATGTAGCAGGACAGGATGTAGCAGGACAGGGTGTAGCAGGACAGGGTGTAGCAGGACAGGGTGGAGCAGGCAGGATGTAGCAGGACAGGGTGTAGCAGGACATGATGTAGCAGGACAGGGTGGAGCAGGCAGGATGTAGCAGGACAGGGTGTAGCAGGACAGAATGTAGCAGGACAGGATGTAGCAGGACAGGATGTAGCAGGACAGGGTGTAGCAGGACAGGGTGTAGCAGGACAGGGTGTAGCAGGACAGGATGTAGCAGGACAGGGTGTAGCAGGACAGGGTGTAGCAGGACATGATGTAGCAGGACATGATGTAGCAGGACAGGGTGTAGCAGGACAGAATGTAGCAGGACAGGATGTAGTAGGACAGGGTGTAGTAGGACAGGGTGTAGCAGGACAGGATGTAGCAGGACAGGGTGTAGCAGGACAGGATGTAGCAGGACAGGGTGTAGCAGGACAGGGTGTAGCAGGACAGGATGTAGCAGGACAGGATGTAGCAGGACAGGGTGTAGCAGGACAGGATGTAGCAGGACAGGATGTAGCAGGACAGGGTGTAGCAGGACAGGGTGTAGCAGGACAGGGTGTAGCAGGACATGATGTAGCAGGACAGGGTGGAGCAGGCAGGATGTAGCAGGACAGGATGTAGCAGGACAGGGTGTAGCAGGACAGGGTGTAGCAGGACAGGGTGGAGCAGGCAGGATGTAGAAGGACAGGGTGTAGCAGGACATGATGTAGCAGGACAGGGTGGAGCAGGCAGGATGTAGCAGGACAGGGTGTAGCAGGACAGAATGTCGCAGGACAGGATGTAGCAGGACAGGATGTAGCAGGACAGGGTGTAGCAGGACAGGGTGTAGCAGGACAGGGTGTAGCAGGACAGGGTGGAGCAGGCAGGATGTAGCAGGACAGGGTGTAGCAGGACATGATGTAGCAGGACAGGATGTAGCAGGATAGGATGTAGCAGGACAGGGTGGAGCAGGACAGGATGTAGCAGGACAGGGTGTAGCAGGACATGATGTAGCATTACAGGGTGTAGCAGGACAGGGTGTAGCAGGCAGGATGTAGCAGGACAGGATGTAGCAGGACAGGGTGTAGCAGGACAGGGTGTAGCAGGACATGATGTAGCAGGACATGATGTAGCAGGACAGGGTGTAGCAGGACAGGGTGTAGCAGGACAGGGTGTAGCAGGACAGGGTGGAGCAGGCAGGATGTAGCAGGACAGGGTGTAGCAGGACATGATGTAGCAGGACAGGATGTAGCAGGATAGGATGTAGCAGGACAGGGTGGAGCAGGACAGGATGTAGCAGGACAGGGTGTAGCAGGACATGATGTAGCATTACAGGGTGTAGCAGGACAGGGTGTAGCAGGCAGGATGTAGCAGGACAGGATGTAGCAGGACAGGGTGTAGCAGGACAGGGTGTAGCAGGACAGGATGTAGCAGGACAGGATGTAGCAGGACAGGATGTAGCAGGACAGGGTGTAGCAGGACAGGGTGTAGCAGGACAGGGTGGAGCAGGCAGGATGTAGCAGGACAGGGTGTAGCAGGACATGATGTAGCAGGACAGGGTGGAGCAGGCAGGATGTAGCAGGACAGGGTGTAGCAGGACAGAATGTAGCAGGACAGGATGTAGCAGGACAGGATGTAGCAGGACAGGATGTAGCAGGACAGGGTGTAGCAGGACAGGGTGTAGCAGGACAGGGTGTAGCAGGACAGGGTGTAGCAGGACAGGGTGTAGCAGGACATGATGTAGCAGGACATGATGTAGCAGGACAGGGTGTAGCAGGACAGAATGTAGCAGGACAGGATGTAGTAGGACAGGGTGTAGTAGGACAGGGTGTAGCAGGACAGGATGTAGCAGGACAGGGTGTAGCAGGACAGGATGTAGCAGGACAGGATGTAGCAGGACAGGGTGTAGCAGGACAGGGTTTAGCAGGACAGGGTGTAGCAGGACAGGATGTAGCAGGACAGGGTGTAGCAGGACAGGGTGTAGCAGGACAGCAGTGTTGGAAAAAGTACTCATCTTTACTTTTACTCAATGAAAATTAACTTAAAAGAAAATAACTCAAGTGATAGTCATCCTGTAAAATTTTACTTGAGTAAAATTCTAAAAGTATGTGGTTTTAAATGTACTTAAGTATCAAAAGTAAAAGGGCGATGCACAATTGGCCGGGCATCGTCCGGGTTTGGCTGTCATTGTAAATAAGAATTTGTTCTTAACTGACTTGCCTAGTTAAATCGAGGTTAAATAAAACAAAAAAGTATTAAAATCCTTATATTAAGCAAAATAGACGACACGATTTTCTTGTATTTTTTATTCACGGATATAGGGACATGGTTCAACACTCTTGACATAATTTACAAAGAAGCATTTGCGTTTAGTGAGTCTGCCAGATCAGAGACAGTAGGGATGACCAGGGATGTTCTCTTGATAAGTGTGAAGATTGGACAATTTTCCTGTCCTGCTAAGCATTCAAAATGTAATGAGTACTTTTGGGTGTCAGGGAAAATGTAAAGGAGTAAAAAGTACTTTATTTTCTTTAGGAATGTAGTGAAGTAAAAGTTGTCAAAAATATAAATATAAACTGAAGAAAAAAATACTTGAAAGTACTACCTAAGTATTTCCACCACTGCAGGACAGGATGTCACTGTAATATGGTGTATGGGGACCTCTACTGGCCAACATTATATGACAGTTTTACTATTGGTTGTTCCTGGGCGAAAGTCAAACTGCAATAGGAGAGCAAGTATGTACATCTGGTACGTACAGAGATGGTGCCCTGTCACTACAGAGATGGTGCCCTGTCGGTACAGAGATGGTGCCCTGTCGGTACAGAGATGGTGCCCTGTCGGTACAGAGATGGTGCCCTGTCGGTACAGAGATGGTGTCCTGTCGGTACAGAGATGGTGCCCTGTCGGTACAGAGATGGTGCCCTGTCGGTACAGAGATGGTGCCCTGTCGGTACAGAGATGGTGTCCTGTCGGTACAGAGATGGTGCCCTGTCGGTACAGAGATGGTGCCCTGTCGGTACAGAGATGGTGTCCTGTTGGTAGAGATGGTGCCCTGTCGGTAGAGATGGTGCCCTGTCGGTACAGAGATGGTGCCCTGTCGGTACAGAGATGGTGCCCTGTCACTACAGAGATGGTGCCTTGTCACTACAGAGATGGTGGCCTGTCGGTACAAAGATGGTGCCCTGTTGGTACATTTATGCAAATGTATTAAAAATAAAAACCTGAAATAGCTTATTTACATAATTATTCAGACCCTTTGCCATGAGACTCGAAATTGAGCTCAGGTGCATCCTGTTTCTATTGGTCATCCTTGAGATGTTTCTACAACTTGAACGGAGTCCGCCTGTGGTAAATTAAATTGATTGGACATGATTTGGAAAAGGCACACACCTGTCTATATAAGGTCCCACAGATGACAGTTCGTGTCAGAGCAAAAACTAAGCATTGAAGGAATTGTCCGTAGAGCTCAGAGACAGGATTGTGTCGGAGCACAGATCTGGGGAAGGGTCCTAAAACATCTCTGCAGCATTGAAGATCCCCAAGAACACAGTGGCCTCCATCATTTTTAAATGGAAGAAGTTTGGAACCACCAAGACTCTTCCTAAAGCTGGCCACCCGGTCAAACTGAGCAATCAGGGGAAAAGGGCCTAGGTCAGTGAGGTAACAAAGAGATGGAAGAACCTTCCAGAAGGACAACCATCTCTGCAGCACTCCACCAATCAGACGGTAGAGTGGCTAGACGAAGCCACTCCTCAGTAAAAGGCACACGACAGCCTGCTTGGAGTTTGCCAAAAGGCACCTAAAGACTCTAAGAACATGAAAAACAAGATTCTTTGGTCTGATGAAACCAAGATTGAACTCTTTAGCCTGAATGCCAAGCGTCACGTCTGGAGAAAACCTGGCACCATCCCTACGGTGAAGCATGGTGGTGGCAGCATCATGCTGTGGGGATGTTTTTCAGTGGCAGGGACTGGGAGACTAGTCAGGATCGAGGAAAAGATGAACGGACCAAAGTACAGAGAGATCAATCAAATGTATTTATTAAGCTCTTCTTACATCAGCTGATATCTCAAAGTGCTGTACAGAAACCCAGCCTAAAACCCCAAACAGCAAGCAATGCAGATGTAGAAGCAAAGTGGCTAGGAATAACTCCCTAGAAATGAATAAACCTAGAGAGGAACCAGGCTCTGAGGGGTGGCCTGTCCTCTTCTGGCTGTGCCGGGTGGAGATTATAACAGTAAATGGCCAATATGTTAAACGTTCAGCAGGGCCAAATAATAATAATCTCAGTGGTTGTAAAGGGTGCAACAGGTCAGCACCTCAAAAGTAAATGTCAGTTGGCTTTTCATAGCCGAGCATTCCCATTTAGAGACAGCAGGTGCTGTAGAGACAGATGTTTCAGATGTTACAAGGTAGCAAGTCCAGTGAACAAGTCAGGGTTCCATAGCCGCAGGCAGAATAGTTGAAACTGGAGCAGCAGCATGACCAGGTGGACTGGGGACAACAAGGAGTCATCAAGTCAGGTAGACCTGAGGCATGGTCCTAGGGCTCAGGTCCTCCGAGAGGGGAGGGAGAGAGAGAGAGAATTAGAGGGAGCATACTTAAATTCACGCAGGACACCGGATAAGACAGGATAAATACTCAGATACCGACGATACTCCCAGACAGGGCCAAACAGGCAGGTTATAACTCCACCCACTTTGCCAAAGCACAGCCCCCACACCACTAGAGGGATATCTTCAACCACCAACTTACCATCCTGAGACATGGCCGAGTATAGCCCACGAAGATCTCCCCCCACGGCACAAACCCGAGGGGGCTCCAACCCAGACAGGAAGATCACATCAGTGATTCAACCCACTCAAGTGACACACCCCCTCCTAGCGACGGCATGGAAGAGCACCAATAGGTCAGTGACTCAGCCCCTGTAATAGGGTTAGAGGCAGAGAATCACAGTGGAGAGAGGGGAACTGGCCAGGCAGAGACAGCAAGGGCTGTTTGTCGCTCCAGTGCCTTCCGTTCACCATCACACCCTGGGCCAGACTACACACAATTATATGACCCACTGAAGAGATGAGTCTTCAGTAAAGACTTAAAGGTTGAGACCGAGTCAGCGTCTCTTACATGGGTAGGCAGACAATTCCATAAAAAATGGAGCTCTATAGGAGAAAGCCCTGCCTCCAGCTGTTTGCTGAGATATTCTAGGGACAATTAGGAGGCCTGCGTCTTGTGACCGTAGCGTACGTGTAGGTATGTACGGCAAGACCAAATCAGAGAGATAGGAAGGAGCAAGCCCATGTAATGCTTTGTAGGTTAGCAGTAAAACAATGAAATCAGCCCTTGCCTTAACAGGAAGCCGTGTAGAAAGGCACTGGAGTAATATGATCAAATGGTTTGGTTCTAGTCAATATTCTAGCAGCTGTATTTAGCACTAACTGAAGGTTATTTATTTATCCGGGAGCGTAGATTATTGCAGTAGTCTAATCAAGAAGAGACAAAAACATGGATTAACTTTTCTGCATCATTTTTGGACAGAAAGTTTCTGATTTTTGCAATGTTATATCCTTGATGAAAACCTGCGCCAGAGTGCTCAGGACCTCAGGGCAAAGGTTCACCTTCCAACAGGACAACGACCCTAAGCACACAGCCAAGACAACGCAGGGGTGGCTTTGGAACAAGTCTCAATGTCCTTGAGTGGCCCAGCCAGAGCCCGGACTTGAACCCATCAATCTCTGCTGAGACCTGAAAATAGCTGTTCAGCAACGCTCCTCCTCCAACCTGACAGAGCTTGAGAGGATCTACAGAGAAGAATGGGAGAAACTCCCCAAATACAGGTGTGCCAAGCTTGTAGCGATACCCAAGAAGACTTGATGCTGTAATCACTGCAATAGGTGTTTCAACAACGTACTGAGTAAAGGGTCTGAATATTTATGTAAATGTGATATTTTATTTTGTTATTTTTAATAAATTAGCACAAATGTATTTTAAAAACCTGTTTTTCCTTTGTCATAATGGGATATTGCGTGTAGATTAATGATGAGGGGAAAAACAATTTTTAATAAATTAGCACAAATGTATTTTAAAAACCTGTTTTTCCTTTGTCATAATGGGATATTGCGTGTAGATTAATGATGAGGGGAAAAACAATTTAATACATTTTAAGAATGAGGCTGTAACGTAACAAAATGTGGAAAAAGGTCAAGGGGTCTGAATACTTTCGAAAGGCACTGCATTATATACTGTAAAGGCACTGCATTATATACTGTAAAGGCACTGCATTATATACTGTAAAGACACTGCATTATATACTGTAAAGACACTGCATTCAATTCTATAAAGGCACTGCATTATATACTGTAAAGGCACTGCATTATATACTGTAAAGGCACTGCATTATATACTGTAAAGGCACTGCATTATATACTGTAAAGGCACTGCATTATATACTGTAAAGGCACTGCATTATATACTGTAAAGGCACTGCATTATATACTGTAAAGGCACTGCATTATATACTGTAAAGGCACTGTATTATATACTGTAAAGGCACTGCATTATATACTGTAAAGACACTGCATTATATACTGTAAAGGCACTGTATTATATACTGTAAAGGCACTGCATTCAATTCTATAAAGGCACTGCATTATATACTGTAAAGGCACTGCATTATATACTGTAAAGGCACTGCATTATATACTGTAAAGGCACTGCATTATATACTGTAAAGGCACTGCATTATATACTGTAAAGGCACTGCATTATATACTGTAAAGGCACTGCATTATATACTGTAAAGGCACTGCATTATATACTGTAAAGGCACTGCATTATATACTGAAAAGACACTGTATTATATACTGTAAAGGCACTGCATTATATACTGTAAAGACACTGCATTATATACTGTAAAGGCACTGCATTATATACTGTAAAGACACTGCATTCAATTCTATAAAGGCACTGCATTATATACTGTAAAGGCACTGCATTATATACTGTAAAGGCACTGCATTATATACTGTAAAGGCACTGCATTATATACTGTAAAGGCACTGCATTATATACTGTAAAGGCACTGCATTATATACTGTAAAGGCACTGTATTATATACTGTAAAGGCACTGCATTATATACTGTAAAGACACTGCATTATATACTGTAAAGGCACTGTATTATATACTGAAAAGGCACTGCATTCAATTCTATAAAGGCACTGCATTATATACTGTAAAGGCACTGCATTATATACTGTAAAGGCACTGCATTATATACTGTAAAGGCACTGCATTATATACTGTAAAGGCACTGCATTATATACTGTAAAGGCACTGCATTATATACTGTAAAGGCACTGCATTATATACTGAAAAGACACTGTATTATATACTGTAAAGGCACTGCATTATATACTGTAAAGACACTGTATTATATACTGTAAAGGCACTGTATTATATACTGTAAAGGCACTGCATTATATACTGTAAAGGCACTGCATTATATACTGTAAAGGCACTGCATTATATACTGTAAAGACACTGTATTATATACTGTAAAGGCACTGCATTATATACTGTAAAGGCACTGCATTATATACTGTAAAGGCACTGTATTATATATTGTAAAGGCACTGCATTATATACTGTAAAGGCACTGCATTATATACTGTAAAGAAACTGTATTATATACTGTAAAGGCACTGCATTATATACTGTAAAGGCACTGCATTATATACTGTAAAGGCACTGCATTATATACTGTAAAGGCACTGCATTGAATTCTAAAAGCAATGAACAAAACTCGAGAAAAAAAAGAGAAAAGCTGCTGTTACATCTTCTATTGGCATCAGTACATTATGTATGTATTTATTATGTATTATGTACATTATGTATGTATTATGTATTATGTACATTATGTATGAGAAAGTGACTGTATATTTACCTACACATTTTTGTAGTTGGTATTTAAAATCAAATCAAAGTTTATTTGTCACGTGCACCTTACAGTGAAATGTCTACTTACAGGCTCTAACCAATAGTGCGAAAAAATGGTATGTGCGCGTGTGTGTATGTGTGTAGGTAAGTAAAGAAATAAAACAACAGTAAAAATACATTGCAAAATAAGAGAAGCAAGGCTCTATACAGACACTGGTAAGTCAGGCTGATTGAGGTAGTGTGTACATGTAGGCAACAAGTTGCCCTTCGTGCATAATACTAATTATCAAGAAAAGCATTGTCCCTGTACCTTACATGTCTACATGTCTCCGTTATATTATGTCCCTACATACCCTGTCCCATTATGTCCCTACATGCCCCTGTCCCATTATGTCCCATTATGTCTGTCCTATTATGACCCTGTCCCATTTTGTCCCATTATGTCCCTGTCTCATTATGTCCCTACATGTCTGTCTCATTATGTCCCTGTCCCATTATGTCCCTACATGTCCCATTATGACCCTGTTCCATTATGTCCCTACATGTCCCATTATGACCCTGTCCCATTATGACCCTGTCCCATTATGTCCCTGTCCCTACAAAGCCCTGTCCCATTATGTCCCTACATGTCTCTGTCCCTGGAATGTGGAGTCCCCTGACACCAGATTCCTGAGCTTCTTCAACCAACAATGCCAAGCTCACGAACAAAAGGTGAACCGGTGGTGTCATTGTGTTCACTGATCTCCAATCCCCCCCACAGCATGTGAGAGACAGTTGGAGCCGACCCCAGACTTGGCCTATTAGCATTTTCCACCCCCTCTGGCCAGCCCCCACCCCCTCTGGCCAGCCCCCACACCCTCTGGCCTGCCCCCACCCCCCTCGTGTCCACAATGTAGACTTCACTCAACAAAGGCTGAAGCAGTTAACAGACAAGAATATCAGACCTGGAAGAGAGCTGAGAGCTGGATACGAGGAGGGAGATTGGCTTTATGGATACTGTTCACCACACAACTGGTAGTTATACAGGCCATTCAACACACACCTGGTAGTTATAACAGGCCATTCAATACACACCTGGTAGTTATAACAGGCCATTCAATACACACCTGGTAGTTATAACAGGCCATTCAATACACACCTGGTAGTTATAACAGGACATTCAATACACACCTGGTAGTTATAACAGGCCATTCAATACACAGCTGGTAGTTATAACAGGCCATTCAATACACACCTGGTAGTTATAACAGGCCATTCAATACACACCTGGTAGTTATAACAGGCCATTCAATACACACCTGGTAGTTATAACAGAGGACATTCAACACACACCTGGTAGTTATAACAGAGGACATTCAATACACACCTGGTAGTTATAACAGGCCATTCAATACACACCTGGTAGTTATAACAGGCCATTCAATACACACCTGGTAGTTATAACAGAGGACATTCAACACACACCTGGTAGTTATTACAGAGAACATTCAATACACACCTGGTAGTTATGACAGGCCATTCAATACACACCTGGTAGTTATAACAGAAGACATTCAACACACACCTGGTAGTTATAACAGGCCATTCAATACACACCTGGTCGTTACCAGCATGGTTTTAAACATTTAGAAATCTCTCAGTGTCAACTTTGCCGTAGTTTTCTTCTATGCCTGCTACGTTAATGCAGACTCGATCATCTGAGCCATCTGATTGGCCAGCGGTGACATAATGCACATAGTTTCCTCTCCAGGCCCACCGGGAAGGTAGAGTTTGTACCTTCAGACACATGAAATGGAAACAGTTTGTACCTTTTGGGTCAGTGTCAGTGGAGGAAAGGGAGAGTGGAGGGATGCTGGGAGATGAACCCTCAGTCTGCTGCTCTCTCCCTCCGCTGAGACTGACCCTCAGTCTGCTGCTCTCTCCCTCTGCTGAGACTGACCCTCAGTCTGCTGCTCTCTCCCTCTGCTGAGACTGACCCTCAGTCTGCTGCTCTCTCCTCTGCTGAGACAGACCCTCAGTCTGCTGCTCTCTCCTCTGCTGAGACTGACCCTCAGTCTGCTGCTCTCTCCCTCCGCTGAGACTGACCCTCAGTCTGCTGCTCTCTCCCTCTGCTGAGACTGACCCTCAGTCTGCTGCTCTCTCCCTCTGCTGAGACAGACCCTCAGTCTGCTGCTCTCTCCCTCCGCTAAGACTGACCCTCAGTCTGCTGCTCTCTCCCTCTGCTGAGACTAACCCTCAGTCTGCTGCTCTCTCCCTCTGCTGAGACAGACCCTCAGTCTGCTGCTCTCTCCCTCCGCTGAGACTGACCCTCAGTCTGCTGCTCTCTCCCTCTGCTGAGACTGACCCTCAGTGTGCTGCTCTCTCTCTCTGCTGAGACTGACCCTCAGTCTGCTGCTCTCTCTCTCTGCTGAGAGACCCTCAGTCTGCTGCTCTCTCCCTCTGCTGAGACGGACCCTCAGTCTGCTGCTCTCTCCCTCTGCTGAGACTGACCCTCAGTCTGCTGCTCTCTCCCTCTGCTGAGACTGACCATCAGTCTGCTGCTCTCTCCCTCTGCTGAGACTGACCCTCAGTCTGCTACTCTCTCCCTCTGCTGAGACTGACCCTCAGTCTGCTGCTCTCTCCCTCTGCAGAGACTGACCCTCAGTCTGCTGCTCTCTCCCTCTGCTGAGACTGACCCTCAGTCTGCTGCTCTCTCCCTCTGCTGAGACTGACCCTCAGTCTGCTGCTCTCTCCCTCCGCTGAGACTGACCCTCAGTCTGCTGCTCTCTCCCTCTGCTGAGACTGACCCTCAGTCTGCTGCTCTCTCCCTCTGCTGAGACTGACCCTCAGTCTGCTGCTCTCTCCCTCTGCTGAGACTGACCCTCAGTCTGCTGCTCTCTCCCTCTGCTGAGACTGACCCTCAGTCTGCTGCTCTCTCCTCTGCTGAGACTGACCCTCAGTCTGCTGCTCTCTCCTCTGCTGAGACTGACCCTCAGTCTGCTGCTCTCTCCCTCTGCTGAGACTGACCCTCAGTCTGCTGCTCTCTCCCTCTGCTGAGACTGACCCCTCAGTCTGCTGCTCTCTCCTCTGCTGAGACTGACCCTCAGTCTGCTGCTCTCTCCCTCTGCTGAGACTAACCCTCAGTCTGCTGCTCTCTCCCTCTGCTGAGACTGACCCTCAGTCTGCTGCTCTCTCCCTCTGCTGAGACTGACCCTCAGTCTGCTGCTCTCTCCCTCTGCAGAGACTGACCCTCAGTCTGCTGCTCTCTCCCTCTGCTGAGACTGACCCTCAGTCTGCTGCTCTCTCTCTCTGCTGAGACTGACCCTCAGTCTGCTGCTCTCTCCCTCTGCTGAGACTGACCCTCAGTCTGCTGCTCTCTCCCTCTGCTGCTCTCTCCCTATGCTGAGACTGACCCTCAGTCTGCTGCTCTCTCCCTCTGCAGAGACTGACCCTCAGTCTGCTGCTCTCTCCCTCTGCTGAGACTGACCCTCAGTCTGCTGCTCTCTGACCCCTCCGCTGAGACTGACCCTCAGTCTGCTGCTGCTCTCTCCCTGCGCTCTCCCCTCTGCTGAGACGAACAAACCCTCAGTCTGCTGCTCTCTCCCTCTGCTGAGACGGACCCTCAGTCTGCTGCTCTCTCCCTGACCCCACTGAGACTGACCCTCAGTCTGCTGCTCTCTCCCTCCGCTGAGACTGACCCTCAGTCTGCTGCTCTCCCTCTGCTGAGACTGACCCTCAGTCTGCTGCTCTCTCCCTCTGCTGAGACTGACCCTCAGTCTGCTGCTCTCTCCCTCTGCTGAGACTGACCCTCAGTCTGCTGCTCTCTCCCTCTGCTGAGACTGACCCTCAGTCTGCTGCTCTCTCCCTCCGCTGAGACTGACCCTCAGTCTGCTGCTCTCTCCTCCGCTGAGACGGACCCTCAGTCTGCTGCTCTCTTCCTCTGCTGAGACTGACCCTCAGTCTGCTGCTCTCTCCCTCTGCTGAGACTGACCCTCAGTCTGCTGCTCTCTCCCTCTGCTGAGACTGACCCTCAGTCTGCTGCTCTCTCCCTCTGCTGAGACGGACCCTCAGTCTGCTGCTCTCTCTCTCTGCTGAGACTGACCCTCAGTCTGCTGTTCTCTCCTCCGCTGAGACTGACCCTCAGTCTGCTGCTCTCTCCTCTGCTGAGACGGACCCTCAGTCTGCTGCTCTCTCCCTCTGCTGAGACTGACCCTCAGTCTGCTGCTCTCTCTTCCCTCTGCTGAGACTGACCCTCAGTCTGCTGCTCTCTCCCTCTGCTGAGACTGACCCTCAGTCTGCTGCTCTCTCCCTCTGCTGAGACTGACCCTCAGTCTGCTGCTCTCTACCTCTGCTGAGACTGACCTCAGTCTGCTGCTCTCTGACCCCAGTCTGCTGCTCTCTCCCTCTGCTGAGACGACCCTCAGTCTGCTGCTCTCTCCTCTGCTGAGACGGACCCTCAGTCTGCTGAGACTCTCTCCCCCTGCTGAGACTGACCCTCAGTCTGCTGCTCTCTCCCTCCTGCTGAGACTGACCCTCAGTCTGCTGCTCTCTCCCTCTGCTCTCTGCTGAGACTGACCCTCAGTCTGCTGCTCTCTCCTCTGCTGAGACTGACCCTCAGTCTGCTGCTCTCTCCCTCTGCTGAGACGGACCCTCAGTCTGCTGTCCTGCTGCTCTCTCCCTCTGCTGAGACTGACCCT
>NW_027013569.1:0-15818 GCF_036934945.1 Oncorhynchus masou masou | reverse complement strand
CCCTCCTCCTCTCCCTCCTCCTCCTCCTCTCCCCCTCCCTCCTCTCCCTCCTTTCCCTCTCCTCCTCCTCTCCCTCCTCCCTCTCCTCCTCTCTCCCTCCTTTCCCTCCCTCCTCCTCTCGCTCCTCCTCTCCCCCTCCTCTTCTCCCTCCTTTCCCTCCTCCTCCTCTCGCTCCTCCTCCTCTCCCTCCTCCTCCTCCTCTCCCTCCTTTCCCTCCTCCTCCTCTCCCTCATCCTCTCCCCCTCCTCTTCTCCCTCCTTTCCCTCCTCCTCCCTCCTCCTCCTCTCCTTCCTTCTCCTCTCCCTCCTCCTCCTCTCCCTCCTCTCCCCCTCCTCCTCTCCCTCCTCCTCCTCCTCTCCCTCCTCCTCCTCTCCCTCCTTTCCCTCTTCTTCCTCTCCCTCCTCCTCCTCTCCCTCCTCCTCCTCCTTTCCCTCCTCCTCCTCCTCCTCCTCCTCCTCTTCTCCCTCCTTTCCCTCCTCCCACCTCTTTCTCCTCCTCTCCTCTCTCCCTCTCTTCCTTCTCTCCTAATCCTCCTCCTCCCCTTCCTCCTCCTCTCCCCCTCCTCCTCTCTCTCCCTCCTCCTCCTTCTCCTTCCCTTCCCTTCCACTCCTCCTCCTCCTCTCTTCCCTCTCTTCTTTTTTCCCTCCTCCCTCCTTCCCTGCTCCTCCCTCTCCCCCTCCTCTCTTTCTTCTCCCTCCCTCTTTCCCTCCTCCCCTCCTCTCGCTCCTCCTCCTCTCCTCCTCCTCTCCTCTCCCTCCTTTCCTCCTCCTCCTTCTCCCTCATCCTCCCTCCCCTCCTTCTCCCTCCTTTCCCTCCTCCTCCCTCCTCCCTCCTCTCCTCCTTCCTTCTCCTCTCCCCTCCTCCTCCCTCTCCTCCTCCCCCTCCTCCTCTCCCTCCTCCTCCTCCTCTCTCCCTCCTCCCTCCTCTCCCTCCTTTCCCTCTTCTTCCTCTCCCTCCTCCTCCTCTCCCTCCTCCTCCTCCTTTCCCTCCTCCTCCTCTCCTCCTCCTCTTCTCCCTCCTTTCCCTCCTCCACCTCTCCCTCCTCCTCCTCTCCCCCTCCTCCTCTCCCTCCTTTCCCTCCTCCTCCTCTCCCTCCTCCTCTCCCAATCCCTCCTCCTCCTCCTCCACTCCCTCCTCTCTCCCTCCCTCCTCCTCCTCTCCCCCTCCTCCTCCCTCCTTTCCCTCCTCCTCTCCCTCCTCCTCCTCCTCTCCCTCCTTTCCCTCCTCCAACTCTCCCTCCTCCTCTCCCCCTCCTCTTCTCCCTCCTCCTCCTCTCCCCCTCCTCTCTCCCTCCTCTCCCTCCTCTCCCTCCTCCTCCTCCCTCCTCCTCCTCCCCTCTCCCTGTGGCCACATTATATGCCCCATGCTGTGCACTAGCAGGGCTCTACAGTGGGAACATTTTACTTACGTATGCACCTAAATATTTTTCTTTGCAACCTGGAGTTTGTATTGAGGAGCACCAGTGCACCTAGAAAATTAAAGATTCTACCTTGAAATATTTTAATTGTGCTCCTTAATTTCTTTGTGTGCCTACATTTTTCAACTTAGACGCACACGTGCTCCTTGTTAAAAAGATCAGCGTAGAGGTCTGACTGGGGGAGCTTGGACAGAGACAAAGGTAATATCTTCTAGAATCTGAACCGCCCGCAGCTTCATAGCAGTGATCCATCTTCCTTTACCCCCAGTGTATAGGGTTAATCATTTCCACTGATGTAAAGCAGCCCATTCTTCTGAGACAAGGGAGCTGGCTAGATTGTAGGACACTGGATAGGTGGGCAGTGTAAGCAATTAATATGGCTGAAATTCCACCGAACTTATCAGAGGAGCTCAGAAGTAGACATACGTGCCTATAGGGGCTGGGGATCATGTGATTAGTGTCGGCCACTCCCGTTGGATTAGCCCGGTGCTGCGCTCCAAAGTTTGTGAGGTCACAAGTTCACCCCAGTCTTACCTCTACCCCCCTGTACACCCTGCTCTGTCCATGTCTGGTAGTGTGGCTTCAATTGGATCTATGGGGATTTGCCAAGTACTAGTAGACAGTAAGAGGATCCCATTACACAGTCAGAGGGAAAGCTGTCTTGATTGCTTGGGGGAATCTGTCTGTTGGCACATCCTTAGTTGGGTAAAATACATGGCTCTGGTGTCATCTGGTTACAATGGCTAGTTGCCATGGCTAGCTGGTACAGTGTCCGCTTTACCATTTGTAGACGGGTTAGCCTGTGTGGTAACTGTCTAATAAATCAAATGTGAACAATTATACTGCTTACTAAGCCCAGGCCGACTGACAGAAAGCTGTTCTAGTCCTCAGAACGCCTGTGTGAGAGTGCGTGTGTGTGTCCACCTTCACCTGTGTTTAAGATGTCCTCGTCTTCTCTGGGCCGTTTGTGGAACACATCTACATCAGGCGTGACAATGAGTCCTGTGCCTCTCTATACACTTCAGTAGATTTTGGGTCTAGGCTGTATCCTGACCACAGGGTGGGTGGTGGATGAGCGGATCTTTCCTGGAACCTCTGTGCCACACATAATAGGCTAAGTCCTAGTAATGCCTGTAATTCAGTGATGATCTGCAGTGGGACATGCTGCTGAATGACTTCCTCATATGCTCAGGTCTCCTAATGCATCTTACAGCGTTGGTCATTTAATGCTACACATAAAGAGGTGTTGTGGAGGGGGTTTGTGGGCCAAACGTGGTGGAGGAAGAGTTTATTCTGCCTACAGGCCAAGCCAAGGCAAACTCAAAACCCCTGCAGCTCCTTTCTCATCTGGTAATTGAAGGTGAGAAATGATTTCATTATCCTCGGGAAGAGAGTAATCTGGTCTCGCCTCATGATCCGCTCATTTCCCCGGAGTGCATCTCCACCTGGAAAACACATGCGCGAACTCACATGCACACGTGCGCAGACACACACACACACACACACACACACACACACACACACACACACACACACACACACACACACACACACACACACACACACAGACACTAACACACACACACACACACACACACACACACACACACACACACACACACACACACACACACACACACACACACACACACACACACACACACACACTAGGAGTCTGTGTTCTCTTCCCCCAGGATAGCTACACACACACTATCCCTCTACCTATCTCCCCACAGCTGTTAGTGTTATTGGAATAAAGGATCAGTCATCAGATTACACATATGCTTTATTAATGTCTCAATCAAAGCTTTTCTACTTGGCTCACTCACACACCACACTGTCCAACCACACACACACCACACTGTCCAACCACACACACACCACACTGTCCAACCACTCACACACCACACTGTCCAACCACTCACACACCACACTGTCCAACCACAAACACACCACACTGTCCAACCACTCACACACCACACTGTCCAACCACTCACACACCACACTGTCCAACCACTCACACACCACACTGTCCAACCACACACACACACACCGTCCAACCCACACACACCACACTGTCCAACCACACACACACACACTGTCCAACCACACACACACCACACTGTCCAACCACACACACACCACACTGTCCAACCACTCACACACCACACTGTCCAACCACAAACACACCACTGTCCAACCACTCACACACCACACTGTCCAACCACTCACACACCACACTGTCCAACCACTCACACACCACACTGTCCAACCACACACACACCACACTGTCCAACCACTCACACACCACACTGTCCAACCACACACACACCACACTGTCCAACCCCACACACCACACTGTCCAACCACACACACACACCACACTGTCCAACCACTCACACACCACACTGTCCAACCACTCACACACCACACTGTCCAACCACTCACACACCACACTGTCCAACCACACACACACCACACTGTCCAACCACTCACACACCACACTGTCCAACCACTCACACACCACACTGTCCAACCACTCACACACCACACTGTCCAACCACCACACACACCACACTGTCCAACCACACACACACCACACTGTCCAACCACACACACCACACTGTCCAACCACACACACCACACTGTCCAACCACTCACACACCACACTGTCCAACCACTCACACACCACACTGTCCAACCACACACACACCACACTGTCCAACCACACACACACCACACTGTCCAACCACACACACGCCACACTGTCCAACCACACACACGCCACACTGTCCAACCACACACACGCCACACTGTCCAACTACACACACGCCACACTGTCCAACCACTCACACGCCACACTGTCCAACCACTCACACACCACACTGTCCAACCACACACACACCACACTGTCCAACCACACACACACCACACTGTCCAACCACACACACACCACACTGTCCAACCACACATACACCACACTGTCCAAACACACACCCCACTGTCCAACCACTCACAAACCACACTGTCCAACCACACTGTCCAACCACACACCACACTGTCCAACCACTCACACACCACACTGTCCAACCACACACACACACACTGTCCAACCACACACACACCACACTGTCCAAACACACACACCCCACTGTCCAACCACTCACACCACACTGTCCAACCACACACCACACTGTCCAACCACACACACACACCACACTGTCCAAACACACACTCACACACACACCACACTATCCAACCACACACACACCACACTGTCCAACCACACACACCACACTGTCCAAACACACACACACCACACTGTCCAACCACACACACCCCACTGTCCAACCACTCACACACCACACTGTCCAACCACACACACCACACTGTCCAACCACACTGTCCAACCACACACACACCACACTGTCCACACACACACACGCCACACTGTCCAACCACACACACACCACACTGTCCAACCACACACACACCACACTGTCCAAACACACACACACCACACTGTCCAACCCCACACACACCACGCTGTCCAACCCCACACACACCACGCTGTCCAACCCCACACACACCATGCTGTCCAACCCCACACACACCACGCTGTCCAACCACACACACACACACCACGCTGTCCAACCCCACACACACCACACTGTCCAAACACACACACACCCCACTGTCCAACCACACACACACCACACTGTCCAACCACTCACACACCACACTGTCCAACCACACACACACCACACTGTCCAACCCCACACACCACACTGTCCAACCACACACACACCACACTGTCCAACCACTCACACACCACACTGTCCAACCACTCACACACCACACTGTCCAACCACACACACACCACACTGTCCAACCACTCACACACCACACTGTCCAACCACTCACACACCACACTGTCCAACCACTCACACACCACACTGTCCAACCACACACACACCACACTGTCCAACCACACACACACCACACTGTCCAACACACACACACCACACTGTCCAACCACTCACACACCACACTGTCCAACCACTCACACACCACACTGTCCAACCACACACACACCACACTGTCCAACCACACACACACCACACTGTCCAACCACACACACGCCACACTGTCCAACCACACACACGCCACACTGTCCAACCACACACACGCCACACTGTCCAACTACACACACGCCACACTGTCCAACCACTCACACACCACACTGTCCAACCACTCACACACCACACTGTCCAACCACTCACACACCACACTGTCCAACCACACACACACCACACTGTCCAACCACACACACACCACACTGTCCAACCACACACACACCACACTGTCCAACCACACACACACCACACTGTCCAACCACACATACACCACACTGTCCAAACACACACACCCCACTGTCCAACCACTCACAAACCACACTGTCCAACCACACTGTCCAACCACACACCACACTGTCCAACCACTCACACACCACACTGTCCAACCACACACACACCACACTGTCCAACCACACACACACCACACTGTCCAAACACACACACCCCACTGTCCAACCACTCACACACCACACTGTCCAACCACACACCACACTGTCCAACCACACACACACACCACACTGTCCAAACACACACTCACACACACACCACACTATCCAACCACACACACACCACACTGTCCAACCACACACACACCACACTGTCCAAACACACACACACCACACTGTCCAACCACACACACCCCACTGTCCAACCACTCACACACCACACTGTCCAACCACACACACCACACTGTCCAACCACACTGTCCAACCACACACACACCACACTGTCCACACACACACACGCCACACTGTCCAACCACACACACACCACACTGTCCAACCACACACACCACACTGTCCAAACACACACACACCACACTGTCCAACCCCACACACACCACGCTGTCCAACCCCCACACACCACGCTGTCCAACCCCACACACCATGCTGTCCAACCCCACACACACCACGCTGTCCAACCACACACACACACCACGCTGTCCAACCCCACACACACCACACTGTCCAAACACACACACACCCCACTGTCCAACCCCACACACCACACTGTCCAACCCCACACACCACACTGTCCAACCCCACACACACCACGCTGTCCAACCCCACACACACCACGCTGTCCAACCCCACACACACCACGCTGTCCAACCCCACACACACCACGCTGTCCAACCCCACACACACCACGCTGTCCAACCCCACACACACCACGCTGTCCAACCACACACATACACACCACGCTGTCCAACCACACACATACACACCACGCTGTCCAACCCCACACACCACGTTGTCCAACCCCACACACCACGTTGTCCAACCCCACACACCACATTGTCCAACCCCACACACCACACTGTCTAACCCCACACACCACATTGTCCAACCCCACACACCACACTGTCCAACCCCACTCAGGAAGGCCACACTGTTAGTCAAACACTGTAAACTTCATCATGAACCTTGAAAATGTTCTATAGAGTACCAGACTACCAGAGAAAACATTTAAAATACCATACGCTGCTTCAGGTTGGCCTCTTACGCTTTTAAAGTGGCGTGATACAGGCGCCTGGTAAATTGTAGCGTCTCTGGCTGTCAACGGGTTCATCAGGAGACCAGCAGAGTGTATTTGCGGGGTGAGGAGTGAGCAGGCCTGTTTTTAATAGGAGAGGAATATTTGGACGTTTTATCAATAGGCATTATTAAATCCTCCTTGGTTGAGCTAATCTTTGTGCCGCCGGTGCAGGAGAGACGAGCTGTGTCGGCCCTGAGAGGTGGGAGAGAGGCTGCCTGTAAGCCGCTTATTATATCCACTGCCTTTTCTCTCTCTCTCTCTTGCTCTCTCTCTGTTTCTCTTTCGAGAACACATTCTCTCTCTGCTACCTCTCGTCTGCAAGACGAACACACACACACACACACACACACACACACACACACACACACACACACACACACACACACACACACACACACACACACACACACACACAAAGAAAGTCAACCAGAGCTGAGCAGAGCCTCAGCCTTCCCATCAAAGCCAGCTGCTAAGGCTGAAGTTTTATTCAAATTAGTGTTTACTTCTTTCACTGCCAAGGAAGTGTGTCTGTCTCCTTCTCTCTCTCCCTTGTGTGTGTGTGTGTGTGTGTGTGTGTGTGTGTGTGTGTGTGTGTGTGTGTGTGTGTGTGTGTGTGTGTGTGTGTGTGAGAGAGAGACAATAGCAGCTTCATGGCACTTTCTGTACCTAACAGAAGGAGCAGGCTGGTAGTGGGTGATAAGCCAGGCAGACCGGCTCGCTCCTGGTGATTATCGCCCACTGGACCCCTCTCTCCACACACACACACATTTGCCCAGCTTACAAGTCTAAGGAGCCATAGTGAGGGGGGAGACAGATAGACAGGGGATGCTTGTATCACAGGCAAGGTGGGAGCTCTGTGGAAGGCTTTCAGAAAACACCACACACACGCACACACTAGGTCGACACCGTGAGGAGACGGGCTTTATTATGTGTTGCTGTAGTTGAAACAGACGGATGAGTGTAGGATGCTCCACGTTGAGGAGTTCTCTGGTGTAGATATAGAGGTTGTTGGTTTGGTTGTATTGGCTAGTTGACCCCTGGTTGGTGCTTTTGAAATGGACATGAACATGGTTATGTACGGTAAACATTCAAATGATTGAGTTCCGTACCTGTGGTTTTGATGGTGGTGGTGGACTGAGAGTGAATAGATAATGCCAGTCAATAGTTGTGTGTCTTCATGTTGTCCTCTGTTGTTTTTCCCAGGTGTATGGCCCTCTGAGGAGGTGATGGCCCACTACTGCCTCAAGAAACGCCACATGTTCAGGTGAGTGGTTCTGGACTGGTCCCTGAACTCTGTCTCCCCAGTCTGTCCCTGCCAGGCAGGCATTACAATGCAGAATAGATTGTGGGCTCAGGCTCCTGCACTGCGTTAGGCTGCTGCGGCAGAGAGAGCAGAGAGTTGAAAGGTGTGTGGGATGTTTGATTTGCACTCAAGGCAGTACACGACCCTTTGATTTCCTGTTTTTACATTCAAGAGGCAGGAGGAGAGGAAGAGAGGGATATTGATCAGGGCGCTGCGCTGAAGGTCAGCTGGACCGCAACACACAGGGAGGGAGGAAGACCAGGGTGCAAGCCCTGGCTGTGTGTGTTTTTTGTGTGTGCACGAGATAGAGTTGTGTGTTTGTCAGCCAGGTTGTCACTCTCTGTCTATCTCCCTGTTATCAGCCACTCGGCAAGAAAGAACGAGGGGAGGAGGATAAAATAAGAAAAGACTGGACCAAATAGCTACCTGTCACCGCCTCCTCAGCCCACTGGAGCTCATAACAGCAGCACTGGACAGCACACTGGTTTTTAATGGACCTTCTGTACTCCAATTACTGCCTTGGTTGTGGATTTTGTGTCGAGGGAGAGAGAGATTCTGTACAGTAACTGTGTGTGGGTGGCAGTAATTGTAAAGAAGTGCATGTGTGTATGTAAGGAAGTGCCTCTAATTGATGGTATTGTCTGTGTCAGTGTGTGACTCTGTGGTGTGTGTATCCAGTACACAATGTCAGCAGCACCACGGGAACCCAACAGCCATCATTACCTTAATGTCCCTGCTGCAATACAAACTCCTATTTCCACCAGGAGATAAAGGCACAACAATGTCACTGCTTCTTCAAAGACACTGACTCTGGCTCGCTTAGGGAGGGGGGAAATCAATGAGTCGGCTGGAGTAGCATTCCAATCAATCCACACACACACACACTTTCTAAGAGGAGGTATCCACAGTTCATTAGAGTTACTGCAGTGTCAGGCAGCGATGGCTGCCATGTGGTGCTCTAACCTACACCATGTTACCACAGGACCTGCAACCCTAGCCCCCAGTCTAACAACCCTAGCCCCTAGTCTAACAACCCTAGCCCCCAGTCTAGCAACACTAGCCCCCAGTCTAACAACCCTAGCCCCCAGTCTAACAACCCTAGCCCCCAGTCTAACAACCCTAGCCCCCAGTCTAACAACCCTAGCCCCCAGTCTAACAACCCTTGCCCCCAGTCTAACAACCCTAGCCCCAGTCTAACAACCCTAGCCCCCAGTCTTACAACCCTAGCCCCCAGTCTAACAACCCTAGCCCCCAGTCTAACAACCCTAGCCCCCAGTCTAACAACCCTAGCCCCAGTCTAACAACCCTAGCCCCCAGTCTAACAACCCTTGCCCCCAGTCTCAGAACCCTAGCCCCCAGTCTAACAACCCTAGCCCCCAGTCTAACAACCCTAGCCCCCAGTCTAACAACTCTAGCCCCCCAGTCTAACAACCCTAGCCCCCAGTCTAACAACCCTAGCCCCCAGTCTAACAACCCTAGCCCCCAGTCTAACAACCCTAGCCCCCAGTCTAACAACCCTAGCCCCCAGTCTAACAACCCTTGCCCCCAGTCTAACAACCCTTGCCCCCAGTCTAACAACCTAGCCCCCAGTCTAACAACCCTTGCCCCCAGTCTAACAACCCTAGCCCCCAGTCTAACAACCCTAGCCCCCAGTCTAACAACCCTAGCCCCCAGTCTAACAACCCTAGCCCCCAGTCTAACAACCCTAGCCCCCAGTCTAACAACCCTAGCCCCCAGTCTCAGAACCCTAGCCCCCAGTCTCAGAACCCTAGCCCCCAGTCTCAGAACCCTAGCCCCCAGTCTCAGAACCCTAGCCCCCAGTCTCAGAACCCTAGCCCCAGTCTCAGAACCCTAGCCCCCAGTCTCAGAACCCTAGCCCCCAGTCTCAGAACCCTAGCCCCCAGTCTCTAGCCCCAGCTCCTGACAGCCCCCTCCTATACACTATCCACGCCCCGCTTGTGGTCACTACGTCTTCCTTCCTTCCTTCTCCTTTCCATGTCTTCAGCCAGTTAAACATGACTCCTCTCTCTCTCTCTCTCTCTCTCTCTCCCCCTGTCTTCCTCTCTCTCCCTCTGTCATCACCTCTCTCTCTCTCTCTCTCTCTCTCTCTCTCTCTCTCTCTCTCTCTCTCTCTCTCTCTCTCTCTCTCTCTCTCCCTGTCTTCCTCTCTCTCCCTCTGTCATCACACTCTCTCTCTCTCTCTCTCTCTCTCTCTCTCTCTCTCTCTCTCTCTCTCTCTCTCTCTCTCTCTCTCTCTCTCTCTCTCTCTCCCCCTGTCTTCCTCTCTCCCTCTGTCATCACCTCTCTCTCTCTCTCTCTCTCTGTCTTCACCTCTCAATTCAATTCAATTCAAGGGCTTTATTGGCATGGGAAACATGTGTTAACATTGCCAAAGCAAGGGAGGTAGATAATATATAAAGTGAATATATAAAGTGAAATAAACAATAAAAATTTAAAATTAACAGTAAACATCACACATACAGAAGTTTCAAAACAATAAAGACATTACAAATCTTCATATTATATATATACAGTGTTTTTACAATGTACAAATGGTTAAAGGACACAAGATAAAATAAATAAGCATGAAAATGGGTTGTATTTACAATGGTGTTTGTTCTTCACTGGTTGCCCTTTCGTGGCAACAGGTCACAAATCTTGCTGCTGTGATGGCACACTGTGGAATTTCACCCAGTAGATATGGGAGTTTTCAAAATTGGATTTGTTTTTGAATTCTTTGTGGATCTGTGTAATCTGAGGGAAATATGTCTCTAATATGGTCATACATTGGGCAGGAGGTTAGGAAGTGCAGCTCAGTTTCCACCTCATTTTGTGGGCAGTGAGCACATAGCCTGTCTTCTCTTCAGAAGCAGGTCTGCCTACGGCGGCCTTTCTCAATAGCAAGGCTATGCTCGCTGAGTCTGTACATAGTCAAAGCTTTCCTTAATTTTGGGTCAGTCACAGTGGTCAGGTATTCTGCCGCTGTGTACTCTGTGTAGGGCCAAATAGCATTCTAGTTTGCTCTGTTTTTTGTTAATTCTTTCCAATGTGTCAAGTAATTATCTTTTTGTTTTCTCATGATTTGGTTGGGTCTAATTGTGCTGTTGTCCTGGGGCTCTGTAGGGTGTGTTTGTGTTTGTGACCAGAGCCCCAGGACCAGCTTGCTTAGGGGACTCTTCTCCAGGTTCATCTCTGTAGGTGATGGCTTTGTTATGGAAGGTTTGGGAATCGCTTCCTTTTAGGTGGTTATAGAATTTAACAGCTCTTTTTCTGGATTTTGATAATTAGTGGGTATCGGCCTAATTCTGCTCTACATGCATTATTTGGTGTTCTACGTTGTACATGGAGGATATTTTTGCAGAATTCTGTGTGCAGAGTCTCAATTTGGTCTTTGTCCCATTTTGTGAAGTCTTGGTTGGTGAGCGGACCCCAGACCTCACAACCATAAAGGCAATGGGCTCTATGACTGATTCAAGTATTTTTAGCCAGATCCTAATTGGTATGTTGAAATTTATGTTCCTTTTGATGGCATAGAATGCCCTTCTTGCCTTGTCTCTCAGATCGTTCACAGCTTTGTGGAAGTTACCTGTGGCGCTGATGTTTAGGCCAAGGTATGTATAGTTTTTTGTGTGCTCTAGGGCAGCAGTGTCTAGATGGAATTTGTATTTGTGGTCCTGGTGACTGGGCTTAAGCTGCATCTCTCTCTCTCTCTCTCTCTCTCTCTCTCTGTCTTCACCTCTCTCTCTCTCTGTCTTCACCTCTCGCTCTCTGTGTCTCTGTGTCTTCACCTCTCTCTCTCTCTCAAATTCAAATTCAAATTCAAGCATTGTGTCAATATTGCCAAAGCAACAATGTATACAATATACATTGTAACAACATTATAAATTATAGCAAATAATAATATAAAATGGTAGTAAATAATAATACAAAATTAAATACAAAAATAATAACAATAAAATGGTAACAGTTAATCGTAGAAATGTAATAAATATAAAATCTAATTATGTTAGATTAAACTAAATTAAACTATAACTAACTTATAACTAAATAACGGTCATCTTCTTCTTTATTTCATATCAGTACTACAACTACAATCTTCATTACTACGACTACTACTACCATCACTAAACTGTTATCACTACCATTACCACCCATATTTGGAATGATAAACATTAATAATTATAGTAATAACAATAATAGTAATAATAAGTAAGTTACTGTTTACTATGCAGATGTTATTATTCAGTGTCCTCAGGCTATGGCAGGAAAATACATATTTGGCTGCAAGAGGAGCCATCCTTCGCCCATGAGTATTCTTAGTTTTTCCTCTGGGTTCAATTTGTAAAATGTGGAATATATGTAGTCATTTCTGTGAATAATGAATCTCTCTTTGTGAGGAATATTTATCACAGTATCACAGTAGCCATGTCTTTTTATGTCTGCCGGTTTCTATTGCCAATCGGTGGTCACTCAGCCTGTACTTGGTAAGGATCTGTCTCTGCTTCGTATCTCTGACAGAGGAGAGATAATCAGCCAATTCATATTCTCTGTTTAGGGTCAGATAGCAATTTAGTTGGCTTTGGGATTTTGTTTAGTTTTTCCAGTATTGTAAATATGATTCCTTTGATTGGTTCATGATTTTGCTTATTGGAATTCTTTCTTTTGAAGAGTGCTGGTGTCAGCTTGGTTGGTGAGGTCCAACACCAGCTGACTGAGAGGGCTCGTTTCTGGGCTCAGCTCTTGGGTTTGAAGTGCTTTAAATTGCAGACTCGAATTTGGACTTGAATGTAGATGTAGCCAAAAATTTTTATGATCTTTTCTGTATTTTCATTATTACTGGAAAGCGGCACAATTCTGCCCTACATGCATTAGTTGGTGTATTTCTCTGGACTTGTAGGATTTTCCGACAGAATTCTGCATGTAGGGCTTCAATTGGATGTCTGTCCCACAATTTAAAATCCAGTTTATTGAGTGGCTCCCAAACCTCACTTCCATAAAGAGCTATTGATAGGATTACACTGTCAAATATTTTAGTCCAAATTCTAATTGGGATGTTGATTTTGAATAATTTCATTTTTATTGCATACATTGCTCTGCGGGCTTTTCTTTGAGTGCATTCACTGCCATATTCAAGTTTCCCGATGCAGATATGGTCAGCCCAAGGTAGGTGTAATTTTTTGTGTGTTCAATTAATGTGTTGTTCAGGGTGAATTTACATTTGTGTTTCTGACATCTGTTTTTTGGGGGAAATCATGATTTTAGTTTTTGGGAAATTTACTGCCAGGGCCCAATTATGGTAATATTGCTCCAGAATATTAATGTTTTGTTGAAGACCTTCTTTGGTTGGTGATAGAAGTACCAAGTCATCAGCACATAGCAGGTATTTCACCTCTGTGTCAAATAGTGTGAGTCCTGGGACTGGAGATTGGTCCAACATGTCTGCTAATTCATTGATATAAATGTTGAAAAGATTTGGACTCAAATTGCAGCCTTGTCTCACACTGACATTGTGAAAGAAAATTATGTTCTTTGGTTTTTGATTTTTATTGCACACTTGTTTTCTGTGTACATACATTTTATTAAGTCATATACCTTACCACCAAGCCCACTTTGTAGAATTTTGTAGAATAGCCCTTCGTGCCAAATCGAATCAAATGCTTTTTAAAGTCAATAAAGCAAGCAAAGATTTTGCCCTCTTTTTTTGGTGGACGTGTTTATTAATTAGTGTGTGTAAGGTGTATATATGGTCAATAGTGATGGTGTTTATTAATTAGTGTGTGTAAGGTGTATATATGGTCAGTAGTGTGATGGTGTTTATTAATTAGTGTGTGTACGGTGTATATATGGTCAGTAGTGAGATGGTGTTTATTAATTAGTGTGTGTAAGGTGTATATATGGTCAGTAGTGAGATGGTGTTTATTAATTAGTGTGTGTAAGGTGTATATATGGTCAGTAGTGAGGTGGTGTTTATTAATTAGTGTGTGTAAGGTGTATATATGGTCAGTAGTGTGATGGTGTTTATTAATTTGTGTGTGTAAGGTGTATATATGGTCAGTAGTGTGATGGTGTTTTATTAATTAGTGTGTAAGGTGTATATAGGGTCAGTAGTGAGATGGTGTTTATTAATTAGTGTGTAAGGTGTATATATGGTCAGTAGTGAGATGGTGTTTATTAATTAGTGTGTGTAAGGTGTATATATGGTCAGTAGTGTGATGGTGTTTATTAATTAGTGTGTGTAAGGTGTATATATGGTCAGTAGTGAGGTGGTGTTTATTAATTAGTGTGTGTAAGGTGTATATATGGTCAGTAGTGAGGTGGTGTTTATTAATTAGTGTGTGTAAGGTGTATATATGGTCAGTAGTGTGATGGTGTTTTATTAATTTGTGTGTAAGGTGTATATATGGTCAGTAGTGTGATGGTGTTTATTAATTAGTGTGTGTAAGGTGTATATAGGGTCAGTAGTGAGATGGTGTTTATTAATTAGTGTGTGTAAGGTGTATATATGGTCAGTAGTGAGATGGTGTTTATTAATTAGTGTGTGTAAGGTGTATATATGGTCAGTAGTGTGATGGTGTTTATTAATTAGTGTGTGTAAGGTGTATATATGGTCAGTAGTGAGGTGGTGTTTATTAATTAGTGTGTAAGGTGTATATATGGTCAGTAGTGAGATGGTGTTTATTAATTAGTGTGTGTATGTATATATGGTCAGTAGTGGGTGGTGTTTATTAATTAGTGTGTGTAAGGTGTATATATGGTCAGTAGTGAGATGGTGTTTATTAATTAGTGTGTGTAAGGTGTATATATGGTCAGTAGTGAGATGGTGTTTATTAATTAGTGTGTGTAAGGTGTATATATGGTCAGTAGTGCGATGGTTAGGAACAAAGCCAATTTGACATTTACTTTTACATTTTTTTCTTGAAGAAAGGTTTGAATTCTTGAATTCAAAATGCTACAGAAAATCTTTCCCAAGTTACTGTTTACGCAAATTCCCTGTATTATTGGGGTCTGATTTGTCTCCACTTTTGTAGATAGGGGAGATGAGCCCCTGGTTCCAGACATCAGGGAAGCAGCCAGAAGTTAAAACCATGTTGAACAATTTAAGCACAGCATTTTGCAACTCAGGTGTGCTGTTTCTCCAGCATTTCATTTCTGATGTTGTCTAGACCACAAGCCTTCTTTGATTTAATAGATTTGAGCTTTTAATTTAGTTCTTGTTGGGTTATTGGGTAATCTAATGGATTTTGGTTGTTTTTAATGACTTATTCAAGGATGTTCAATTTGTCTTTAATTTCTAATTGGTTCTTTGTAAGTCTTTTTGTGGGATGTTTTTGTATAGATTATCAAAATAAGTTTTCCAAATTCTACATCTTGTATTGCTAATTTTGTGGCTTTGTTGTGCTTCTCTCTCTCTCTCTCTCGCTCT
>NW_027013568.1:0-15822 GCF_036934945.1 Oncorhynchus masou masou | reverse complement strand
GACACACTATGCCGGCATTATGACACACTACATGTGGGCATTATGACACACTATGCCGGGCATTATGACACACTATGCGGGCATTATGACACACTATGCCGGCATTATGACACACTCTGCCGCATTATGACACACTCTGCGGCATTATGACACACTATGCCGTACATGACACACTATGCCGGCATTATGACACAATTATGCGGGCATTACACACTCTGCCGGCATTATGACACACTCACCGGCACATTGACACTCTGCCGGCATTATGACACACTCTGCCGGCATGACTCTTGGTAGAAACGCAGTACATGTTATGCTGTGATTTCCATTGCCTTATTGCCTTGAAGTGCAATTCTGCACACACACACACACACACACACACACACACACACGGTCTGATGAACTGTAAAATCTGTACTGTCAGTTACAGGTAATTGTGTAACAGTACCAGAGGCTCTGAGATCTCTTAGGACTTACAGGGGCTCAGGGGCCTTTGCACCCAGGACCCAGTTAGAGGTTCCTGGTTAGCATACTGAGACGGGGCCTCTATCCCGGTTCACACCTTCCTCTCTACCTTCTCATTAAGGGCTGAATCCTAACCTGAGAAATGTATGCATTAAATCAAATTTAAATCATACAAATCTCATATTAGGATTTGACTCCAAATAGAAGCTTGTTACAGGTTCAGGTTCGGCCTCTGATCCAGAGGAAGTGTAGGGAAAACAGATATGTGCATTGTGACGGATTTGGAAGAAGGAAGAGCGATTGAATCTTATGTCAGTCCACATGGTTCATGATATTCCCACTGGGTGTCTAAGACAGTCTTGCTGCACACTGTAGCAGTGACGCGCTGCCTGGTAATGGTGTTAAGTCCTTCAGTAGCTGTTACCTATAGTCCTGGTAGGACGTCAATGTAAATAACAATTTGTTTTTAGAACTGACTTGCCTGGTTAATTAAAGGTTAAATAAATACATAACATAAAGATATGATCCAGGTTAAGTGCCTGCTTCTCCTTGGCAGTAATCCTCTAATCATCGCCTAATGAAACAATACCAGATCAGACCTACTGGGAGGCACACACACACACACACGCACACACACACACACACACACACACACGCACACACACCGACACACGCGCACGCACGCACACACACGCACGCACACGCACGCACACACACACACACACATGCACACACGCACACACACATGCACACGCACACACACACACACTCTGCCGAGCATAGTGGTTTAGGCTAAAAAAACATGTCATCAATTTGTAATGGCTCTTAATGTGAGTAGTTAATTATAGAACGTCTCAATATAGTTTTTGTCTTTTGGGATCTGCAGAGGAGGAGAAGGCAACTTACAGTTTTTTTTGGGGGTGGGGGTCAGTTTAAACAACTAATTGACCAAATGTGGTTCAATTATTGAATTCCAATTACTTTGTTTTTCTGTGAGCCCAACACGTAATTTCTCATCAGCGAAATTAAGTCAAAACTATGTGGGCTGAAGGGAGTTGTTGTTTTCACCAAGCAAATATTCAACCTAGTTCAGAAATTGGTAATTAACTACTATGACCATAATCCATTGCGCCTGTTATTCCCGGCTCAGACAGAGACGGATACACTTTGACGCCTGCTACATTAGGTTAGATACAAACAGACTGTATAGACCGCATGAGAGAGGACTGTACACAGATGATAGAGAGGGATAGAGACAGTTAGTGAAACTTTGCCTCATCTACTTTGAAGAACTGGTAAAATGATTTTGTCGGACAGCTCTGGAGCATACTTAGGCAGGCTCTTCTCCGGCCTGAGTCTGGCCACATCACAGATACGTTTTCTCTTGCCAAACATGGAGGGAAGTATATCCTAGCATGGCCTATCCAACCTAGGACAGAGGCAACCTCTATGTCCCCACAAGGAGGGAAGTATCTCCTAGCATGGTGTATCCAACCTTGGACAGAGGCAACCTCTATGTCCCCACAAGGAGGGAAGTATCTCCTAGCATGGTGTATCCAACCTTGGACAGAGGCAACCTCTATGTCCCCACATGGAGGGAAGTATCTCCTAGCGTGGAGTATCCAACCTTGGACAGAGGCAACCTCTATGTCCCCACATGGAGGGAAGTATCTCCTAGCGTGGTGTATCCAACCTTGGACAGAGGCAACCTCTATGTCCCCACATGGAGGGAAGTATCTCCTAGCGTGGTGTATCCAACCTTGGACAGAGGCAACCTCTATGTCCCCACATGGAGGGAAGTATCTCCTAGCATGGAGTATCCAACCTTGGACAGAGGCAACCTCTATGTCCCCACATGGAGGGAAGTATCTCCTAGCATGGTGTATCCAACCTTGGACAGAGGCAACCTCTATGTCCCCACATGGAGGGAAGTATCTCCTAGCATGGTGTATCCAACCTTGGACAGAGGCAACCTCTATGTCCCCACAAGGAGGGAAGTATCTCCTAGCATGGTGTATCCAACCTTGGACAGAGGCAACCTCTATGTCCCCACTTGCGTCCTCCATTGCCTGGAGAAGCGGCACGCGAGCATAGGGTTTGCGATCATAAACTTTCCAGCACCAGGCTGAGAAGAATTCCACTATGGGATTTAGAAAAGGTGAATATGGGGGTAGGTACAAAACTACAAACTGTGGATGGGTGGCAAACCAGTTTTGGACCAGAACAGCCCGGTGAAAACGAACATTGTCCCATAAAACAACACATCTATCAGGCTCCTGATCTGGATCAGAGACAACAAGCATTGTGTAAATTGCATCCAGAAAAGTGAGCATATGGCCGGTGTTGTACGGACCCAGTGTGACATTGTGATGGAGGACCCCATTTTGAGTGATGGCAGCACACATAGTTACATTACCCCCACGCTGTCCAGGGACATTGGTAATTGCCCTCTGTCCTACTACATTTCTTCCCGGCGCCTGGTTTTGGTGAGGTTGAAGCCAACCTCATCCACATAAATAAATTCATGGCGAATTACATGGGCATCCAGCTCCAATACTCTCTGTAACAGACAAAAGGATATACAGATGAGTAAATATGGTATGTCTGAAGTACTGGAAGTAGTGTTGCAAACATACCTCTGCGAAGTCATGTCGCATATTCTTGACTCTGTCAGAGTTTCTCTCAAATGGCACCTTGTAAAGTTGTTTCATCGTCACGCGGTGCCGTTGGAGGATGCGTTGTATGGTCGACAGGCTTACAGCATTGATGTTGTTAAATATGGTGTAATTATTCAAGATATGCTCTCTTATCTCTCGAATCCTAATTGCATTGTTGGCCAAAACCATATTTATAATTGCAGTCTCTTGTACATCTGTAAACAAGCGTCCTTGTCCTCCACGATGTCTTTGCCTTTCCACTCTGTACAGAATTCAAACACAGTATGTGTTAAGCATTGGAACTGTAAACAATGTACAATAAAATGTAGTACAGCAAGATAACCAACCTCATTCATTCAATGCAGTGCAGTAAATGGATGGCTTAGAGTTACAAATGTTTATGCAATACTATGTAGTCATATGTATTTTACAGTACATTACTGTAATGCTAAAATAGTCATTAGATAGTTGCATACCTGTTCTCATTTCTGAAGGTTTCAAATTATGGACGCCACTGTAAATCGACTCAAGTTGGGCTGGACTCTCAGTCCAGCCTCTCTCACGTTTAAACCGTGGTTGATCACATGATCAACAAGTGTTGCCCTAATCTCATCAGAGATGGCTTGCCTTCCTTCTCTTCTTTGCCCTCGTCCTCTTCTCCTCTTCTTCCTCTTCTTCTCCCTCTCCCTCTCCCTCTCCTACACCTCTTGCTCTCTGTCCATTGTTTGCATGCATTGTTCAAAACAGGTAATCTGACCTTTGACCTATTTATAGGCCTATACTACAGTAAAGCAGTGATTGGTTAGTGATCAGTTAAGCTATTAGTGTTTGGACATGTGAGGAGTGTGTGTGTGACCTGGTGAATAAGTGTAGCATTTTGATTGGTTACGTTTGGAAACGGAAAGCAAGTCACTTCCTGTTATATTTTTGTGTCTTTGGTAGAGAGTTGTGTGTAGTGTTTTTAAGTGTGTTATCTCTCAGTCAAAGGCTGAGAAATAGCTTATGGTTTTGGATATTTGGTGTGTAGTTTTGCACTTTGAGTGAGAGGTTTCAAAAACCGTGTGACATGAAAAGATGTTGTGTGTAAGGAGTTGGACAGAACTGTAAACAGGGAAGTTTGTTTAGAAAAAGTGTCCCAGCAGTGATTCTGAGAGGAAAAAGAGACCAAAGACTGCGTCAGCTTGATCCTAAGCAAAGAGGTAAAACCTCACCCAGCTTACTGCACTGAAACTACAGGCTTCTGTATTCATACCCACCCACACATTTACACACCTACACACACACAACACACACACCAGCACATATTTAGGCGCACACATACACACACACACACAACCTGTACAAACACACAGAATACAAACAGAAAAGGGTGCCTGAACATAGAACTGTACTCTCCCAGTCAGCAGGAACGCATGACAGGAATTACCCAGCTGGATATGCTGAGGCAGTTGAATAGGGTATAACACACACACACACACACACACACACACACACACACACACACACACACACACACACACAAGCTAGCTCTTACTGTCTCATGTCAGAATTAGACGTTAAGATGTTTAATTCTCAAACATCAAGCAAGTATCTGTCAACACAACAGAAATGGGCGAAAGCATCTGTCAACACAACAGAATGGGGGAAAGCATCTGTCAACACGACAGAATGGGTGAAAGTATCTGTCAACATGACAGAATGGGGGAAAGCATCTGTCAACACGACAGAATGGGGGAAAGTATCTGTCAACACAACAGAATGGGGGAAAGCATCTGTCAACACAACAGAATGGGGGAAAGCATCTGTCAACACAACAGAATGGGGGAAAGCATCTGTCAACGCAACAGAATGGGGGAAAGAATCTGTCAACATGACAGAATGGGGGAAAGCATCTGTCAACATGACAGAATGGGGGAAAGCATCTGTCAACACGACAGAATGGGTGAAAGTATCTGTCAACACGACAGAATGGGGGAAAGCATCTGTCAACACGACAGAATGGGGGAAAGTATCTGTCAACACGACAGAATGGGGGAAAGTATCTGTCAACACAACAGAATGGGGGAAAGCATCTGTCAACACAACAGAATGGGGGAACGCATCTGTCAACACAACAGAATGGTGGAAAGCATCTGTCAACGCGACAGAATATGGGAAAGATTCTGTCAACATGACAGAATGGGGGAAAGCATCTGTCAACATGACAGAATGGGGGAAAGCATCTGTCAACACAACAGAATGGGGGAACGCATCTGTCAACACAACGGAATGGGGGAAAGCATCTGTCAACGCGACAGAATGGTGGAAAGAATCTGTCAACATGACAGAATGGGGGAAAGCATCTGTCAACACATCAGAATGGGGGAAAGCATCTGTCAACACGACAGAATGGGGGAAAGCATCTGTCAACATGACAGAATGGGGGAAAGCATCTGTCAACACGACAGAATGGGGGAAAGCATCTGTCAACGCAACAGAATGGGGGAAAGAATCTGTCAACATGACAGAATGGGGGAAAGCATCTGTCAACATGACAGAATGGGGGAAAGCATCTGTCAACACGACAGAATGGGTGAAAGTATCTGTCAACACGACAGAATGGGGGAAAGCATCTGTCAACACGACAGAATGGGGGAAAGTATCTGTCAACACGACAGAATGGGGGAAAGTATCTGTAAACACAACAGAATGGGGGAAAGCATCTGTCAACACAACAGAATGGGGGAACGCATCTGTCAACACAACAGAATGGTGGAAAGCATCTGTCAACGCGACAGAATATGGGAAAGATTCTGTCAACATGACAGAATGGGGGAAAGCATCTGTCAACATGACAGAATGGGGGAAAGCATCTGTCAACACAACAGAATGGGGGAACGCATCTGTCAACACAACGGAATGGGGGAAAGCATCTGTCAACGCGACAGAATGGTGGAAAGAATCTGTCAACATGACAGAATGGGAGAAAGCATCTGTCAACATGACAGAATGGGGGAAAGCATCTGTCAACACAACAGAATGGGGGAAAGCATCTGTCAACACGACAGAATGGGGGAAAGTATCTGTCAACACATCAGAATGGGGGAAAGCATCTGTCAACACGACAGTATGGGGGAAAGCATCTGTCAACATCAAATTCAAAATCAAATCAAACGTATTTTTATAGCCATTCGTACATCAGCTGATATCTCAAAGTGCTGAACGTAAACCCAGCCTAAAACCCCAAACAGCAAGCAATGCGGGTGTAGAAGCATATGATATGATATGAGCTGTCTGTCCCCACCCTGATATGAGCTGTCTGTCCCCACCCTGATATGAGCTGTCTGTCCCCACCCTGAGATGGGCTGTCTGTCCCCACCCTGATATGGGCTGTTGGTCCCCACCCTGATATGAGATGTCTGTCCCCACCCTGATATGAGCTGTCTGTCCCCACCCTGATATGAGCTGTCTGTCCCCACCCTGATATGAGCTGTCTGTCCCCACCCTGATATGGGCTGTCTGTCCCCACCCTGATATGAGCTGTCTGTCCCCACCCTGAGATGAGCTGTCTGTCCCCACCCTGATATGAGCTGTCTGTCCCCATCCTGAGATGGGCTGTCTGTCCCCACCCTGATATGAGCTGTCTGTCACCACCCTGAGATGGGCTGTCTGTCCCCACCCTGATATGAGCTGTCTGTCCCCACCCTGATATGAGCTGTCTGTCACCACCCTGAGATGAGCTGTCTGTCCCCACCATGAGCATTGATTATTCATCATCCAGAGATTTAGACATTCATCATTTAACAGTTCCATTTCATGCCATGCTGTTCATATGAATTAATTATTATAAATTACCAATTTCTCTTATTAATCCCTGGAAAAGGGAGTTGTTTTTGGGTGTAAATCTCAGTAACCAGGTTCCCACCATTCAACCCTACTATATGCTCTAAGGGTACAGTAAGGGTACAGAGCTTATCCTAATTTGCTGAATGAGAAAGTGAACTCTTTAGGAAAATGGCCCAAGGTCAATGTAAGGTTGGTCACTTGTCTCTCTCTCTATCCCATACCTTTTTCTATATCTGTCTCTCCCTATCTCTTCTCACACACACACACACAACACACACACACACACACACACACACACACACACACACACACACACACACACACACACACACACACAGACAGACTCTCTCTCACACACACACACACACTAACACACAAACACACAGACAGACAGAAAGACACACACATACACACAGACACGCACACACAGACAGATAGACACACACACATACACTAACAGACAGACAGACAGACAGACAGACAGACAGACAGACAGACAGACAGACAGACAGACAGACAGACAGACAGACAGAGAGACAGACAGACACACTCACACACTCACACACTCACACACTCACACACTCACACACGGACACACAGGCAAGCACATACGAACACACACACAAACTGGACATCAGAGAACAAACACTGAGAATACTCCGAGTCGATATTCACATAATAATAAGGAATTCCCCTCGACCACGCCCACAAATTGACGCCCATTGTAAAACAGAACATGCCTAAAGGCTGCTGAGTTGTTCAGTGTACATGTAACCGGGTCGACCTAGGTTCTCAATGCTGCCACTTAGAGGAATAGAGTGTACAAAGAACAGCCCTGTGGCGTCAGTAGGTTCCATGTGTGTGTGGAAAACATTTAATCACAGGTAAGACATAAAACTTGTTTAGAACTTAGAACTTAGAACATACTTCGAACATAGAACTTGTTTTCTGTAGTTGTAACTCCACCTACTGTCACGCCTGATCTGTTTCACCTTGTGCTTGTCTCCACCCCACTCCAGGTGTCGCCCATCTTCCCCACTTATCCCCTGGGTATTTATACCTGTGTTCTCTGTCTGTCTGTGCCAGTTCGTCTCGTTAGTTCAAGTCAACCAGCGTTTTGTCTCAGCTCCTGGTTTTCCACCTAGTCTCCCTTTTTCTAGTCCTCCTGGTTTTTTGACCCTTGACTTCCCTGACCCTGAGCCTGCCTGCCGTCCTGTACATTTACCCCACCTCTGGATTGCTGACCTCTGCCTGATCTGACCATGAGCCTGCCTACCGTCCTCTACCTTGACCACTACTCTGGATTATCGACCCCTGCCTGCCTTGACCTGTCGTTTGCCTGCCCCTGTGGTTACAATAAACATTGTTACTTCACACAAACTCACATGGTTGCTAGTGTAACAGATGTATATGTACTCTCCATGAGTTGTGTTTTCTCAAAATAAATAACTTCGGCCAGTGGTCCCAGTTGAGCATAACTTATTTATGCTGTTGATAAATGGGAAACAGCACGTTAGTTGTGCAGGGCTTAACAGTATTGTTAAATGGGAAACAGCATGTTAGTTGTGCAGGGTTGAACGGTGTTGTTAAATAGGAAACAGCATGTTAGTTGTGCAGGGCTTAACGGTATTGTTAAATGGGAAACAGCATGTTAGTTGTGCAGGGCTTAACGGTATTGTTAAATGGGAAACAGCACGTTAGTTGTGCAGGGCTTAACGGTATTGTTAAATGGGAAACAGCATGTTAGTTGTGCAGGGCTTAACGGTATTGTTAAATGGGAAACAGCATGTTAGTTGTGCAGGGCTTAACGGTATTGTTAAATGGGAAACAGCACGTTAGTTGTGCAGGGCTTAACGGTATTGTTAAATGGGAAACAGCATGTTAGTTGTGCAGGGCTTAACGGTATTGTTAAATGGAAAACAGCACGTTAGTTGTGCAGGGCTTAACGGTATTGATGGCTGTCAATGGTAAAATCTGTGTTAGCAGTGGCTTATGTGACCATTACATTGGTGTATGCTAGCTAACACACTTATTTACAGCAATCATATGCCAAAGCACATCCCAGAAAGCCCCTCAATCCCTAACAGGTACCATATACCCACACATGTTTAAATCAGTAACGTACAGCAAACTTGTACACATTGTAAAATAGAAAATAGAAGACAGTATTCAGAACGTGACCTACCCCTTGCATCACATTTTCATACTGGGGAGACCTGATGTTCGCGATCTCCCCCTATCTGCAAGCGGGGCCAATCACAACACACCTTATTGTCATCAGAGTTGAACTAACCTATAAGAATGCTTGAACATTAAAAACACATTTCTTTAGAGGCAAGTGGAAACATAACCAACCCTGTGACACTAGCACTGTCATGGCTAGGTGGCTAGCACTCACTCACGTGGATGCTAGCACTGTCATGGTTAGCTGGCAAGCACTCAATCACATGGCTGCTAGCACTGTCATGGCTAGCTGGCTAGCATTCACTCATGTGGCTGCTAGCACTGTCATGGCTAGCTGGCTAGCACTCACTCATGTGGTTTCGAGCACTGTCATGGCTAGCTGGCTAGCACTCACTCATGTGGTTTCTAGCACTGTCATGGCTAGCTGGCTAGCACTCAATCACATAGTTGCTATCACTGTCATGAAAAGGGGAATGAGGGAAGTAGTGAGAACTCGTTAGCAGGCAATGTTGAAAAGTAATCTTTAAACATGTACTTTTCTTAAACGTAATTTTCTAATTAACTAAAACAAGGAGACAACAAGAAAATGCATTTGAAAATGGTTAAGTTTTAGCTGTGAGCCAATGGTGTAACTTAGGTAACACAGGGCCAGGACATTCGTTTGAATACCGACTAGGACTGTAGCCACATCTCATTGAGAAGTCACACTGAGAGGGATAACTAGAAATCAAGCAGAGGTCAGAGTTAGTCAATAGTAGTCAGGCTGGGGTGACGTGGAGAAATGTTTGGTGAATATTTAGCGGCATCTAGCTAATGGAGTGGTCCACTAAATCTTTCTCGCTCTCTCGTACACTGTCATCCCCCTCGCACACACTGTCATCCCCCTCTCACACACTGTCATCCCCCTCTCACACACTGTCATCCCCCTCTTACACACTGTCATCCCCCTCTCTCATACAGTCATCCTCTCAGACACACTCTCATCCCCCTCTCACACACACACTTTCATCCCCTTCTCTTATACTGTCATCCCCCTCTCAGACACATTGTCATTCTGCTCTCACACACACTGTCATCCCCCTCTCACACACTGTCATCCCCCTCTCACACACTGTCATCCCCCTCTCACACACTGTCATCCCCCTCTTACACACTGTCATCCCCCTCTCTCATACAGTCATCCTCTCAGACACACTGTCATCCCCTTCTCAGACACACTGTCATCTCTCTCTCTCTCATACAGTCATCCCCCTCTTACACACACACTGTCATCCCCCTCTCTCATACAGTCATCCCCATCTCAGAAACACTGTCATCCCCCTTCTCAGACACTGTCATCCCCCTCTCACACACACTGTCATCCCCTTCTCAGACACACTGTCATCCCCCTCTCAGACACACTGTCATCCCCCTCTCACACACACTGTCATCCCCCTCTCACACACACTGTCATCCCCCTCTCACACACTGCCAACCCCCTTCAGGCCAACTCTTGTCTAACATGTCAGAGGAGATTATTTCAAATCACATTGATTCTCACTCAGACAGACTACCAAGATAACAGAACTCCTAAATTATTTCAAATTACTTTGCTTCTCACTCAGACAGAATACCAACATAAAAAGAAGTCCTAGGAGGGACGTTTGCCATTCAATCAGATGGGAAACACAGAAGCACACACACACACACACACAGTTAAACACACACACAGTTAAACACACACGCGATAACTCACCACAGCACAAAGGCTTGTTATTAAATTAGATGGAGAAAATGCGCACAGCGCCTCAAAGACAAAAGCCTTTTTTCTCCACCTAATCCCAACAAAGGGATGCTTACTCCTTTGTTCTCCTCTCTTCTCCACTCGGACAACAAACGAGGGAACGAGGGTAAAAAGGAAGGAGTGCTGCCAAGCCCATGCAGAGAAATCTCAGCCGTTTTGTGTGTCTTCATTTTCAGAGGAGTTCATCTGAACTGATTAGGAACTGTTCAACAGACACTGTCGTCTTCCTGGAAGAGAAGAAGAGATGAAACTAAACGAGGAAACAAAATGAACCACTTTTCCAGTTACATCCATCTCAGTAACAACAGACACACATACTGTATGCACGCACACAACCACACACACACACACAACACACACAACACACACACAACACACACAAAACACCACACACCACATACACACACAACACACCACACACCACACACCACACACACACAACACACACAACCACACACACACAACACACCACACACCACACACCACACACACACAACACACACAGCCACACACAGAACACGCAACAAACACACACAACACACACACACAACACACCACACACCACACACACACAACACACAAAACACACAACCACACACACACAACACACCACACACACACATCACACACAACCACACACAGAACACGCAACAAACACACACAACACACACACACAACACACCACACACCACATACCACACACAACACACACACAGAACACGCAACAAACACACACAACACACACACACAACACACCACACACCACACACCACACACCACACACAACACACACACAGAACACGCAACAAACACACACAACACACACACACAACACACCACCCACACACACACACACAACACACACACAGAACACGCAACAAACACACACAACACACACACACACAACACACCACACACCACACACCACACACACACAACACACACAACACACAACCACACACACACAACACACACAACACACCACACACACACAACACACACAACCACACACAGAACACGCAACAAACACACACAACACACACACACAACACACCACACACCACACACCACACACAACACACACACAGAACACGCAACAAACACACACAACACACACACACAACACACCACCACACACACACACACAACACACACACAGAACACGCAACAAACACACACACACACACACACACAACACACCACACACCACACACCACACACACACAACACACACAACACACACACACACACAACACACACAACCACACACAGAACACGCAACAAACACACACAACACACACACACAACACACCACACACCACACACCACACACAACACACACACAGAACACGCAACAAACACACACAACACACACACACAACACACCACCCACACACACACACACAACACACACACAGAACACGCAACAAACACACACACACACACACACACACAACACACCACACACCACACACCACACACAACACACACACAGAACATGCAACAAACACACACAACACACACACACAACACACCACCCACACACACACACACACACAACACACACAACTCACAACACACACACAGAACATGCAACAAACACACACACACACACACACCACACCACACCACCACACACAACACACCACCCACACACACACACACACACAACACACACAACTCACAACACACACACAGAACACACAACAAACACACACAACACACACTACACACTACACACTACACAGCATGGAAGAAAGAGACAGTTAATCAATATGAGTACTCTGTTTAAACAGCTGACATAGACATACAGCAAACATAAGAGGTAATGTTCAAACTAGGATCACTCAACACACGGGTGTGTGTGTGTGTGTGTGTGTGTGTGTGTGTGTGTGTGTGTGTGTGTGTGTGTGTGTGTGTGTGTGCGTGCGTACAGCATGTGTGTATGTTGTTACTGAGATGGTTGTAACAGGAAGAGTAGTTGATTTTGTTTCCTCATGCTAATCAGATCAAGATGACCTGAAGGTGAGTGAGTGGGCCACTGACACAGAGAGGAGGAGAGGAGAGACAGAGAGGGAGATGAGCAATAGAGATGGTGATGGAGAGGGAGAGTGGGCTGAATGACAGAAAGTAATGAATTCATCTTCATTCATTACACGAGTCAGATAATCTTAGCTAGGAAACAGCTACCGCACAACAAACGCACACACATCGTACACACACACACACACACACACACACACACACACACACACACCTTACCACCTGTTCCACCTCCACGTCAGGTTAAAAGGTTTCTTTTATTTCAACTGTCTAGCGAGGAGAGAATTATTAATGAGGAAGAGAGGGAGGAGCGATGAGAAGCTGTGTGGAAGGGAGGAGAAATTGAGGAGACAGTGAACATTATTCAGGTAAAAGTATTTAACCCAGACCCAACCAGACAAATGACGAATAGTAACGAGATACATTGATCTATCTTCATTTGATTAGTGATATCTGCCTGACCTTGTAACCCAGAATACTCAATCACCTAGCCACGAGAAGACGGAAGGACAGAGTTCATTTCTGAACCACCAGGGCTTTTGGTCACTTTCTACTGTAATTAGTGTGTGTGTGTGTAGTGTGTGTGTGTGTGTGTGTGTGTGTGTGTGTGTTCCAGCAACCATATATGGGCAATAATAAAGCACCACTACAAGGTCCACAAGGACAGCACATGGCCCATCCTGCCCTCTGATTGGATCAGGCCCTGGGGTCTCCACGTTTTCCTGTGATTGATAAAACCCTGGGGCATCCGATCTCTCTATCTCTCTCTCTCTCAGACAGAAAGAGGGGCACTTGGCTGCAGATCTCAACCCCTAGAATACCCTTTGAAGACCGAATGCTTGTTTAAGCCTTTTTCATCCTGAAGGCTCATCTCTCTTCCTTTCCTAACGCTCAGTTTTCTCTGTTTAATGACTTCCTCTCACTCCCACTGGTACTGCTCGGCCTGAGGGTGGCTCCCCAACTCACACTTTCACCTGTGTGTGTATGTGTGCTAGTGGATTTGTAGTGTTTGAGTGCTAGTGGATGTTGTAGTGTATGTGTGCTAGTGGATGTTGTAGTGTGTGTGTGTGTGTGTGTGTGTGTGTGTGTGTGTGTGTGTGTGTGTGTGTGTGTGTGTGTGTGTGTGTGAGTAAGCGCCATATATGGACAATAATAAAGCACCACTACAAGGTCCACAAGGACAGCACATGGCCCATCCTGCCCTCTGATTGGATCAGGGCCCTGGGGTCTCCACGTTTTCCTGTGATTGGATAAAACTCTGGGGGCATCCGATCTCTCTCTGTCTCTTCTCTCTCTCTCTCTCTCTCTCTCTCTCTCACTCACACACTATGTCTTCCCATGTCTCTCTCTGATCTTGTCCCCATGGCAATAGGATCAGGGGATGTGGTAGGTGACTGATTTCCCTTTGTCTCAGCTGGTGACGGATTGCTTCATCCCTGTGGAAACAATTACCATAACAACACCTGCGTGCTTGAAGCATAAAGAACCAGGTTAATAGCTGAATGTTAAACCATACCTCACTACACGCTGATGGGCTCGAATTTCCAAAAGTTGAATATAATTGGTCATTGGTTATACTAGAGACATGAGGTGCCATAGTCCATGGTCTACACCAGAGGCTGAAGGTTGTCTGTAGGGGGGATGGATGTAAGGTGGATGTGGTTAAGCTCGGAATGTGCTGAGTGCAGGGAAGACGATCACATGTTGGCAGGCACTGATAAGGGTAGACCTGTGGATTAGTGAAGAAGGGGGTCGAGGCGTCAGATCATGTTAAGGGAGAAGGAATAGTTTATTGCCCGTGTCACTTTAATTTCCAGCCTAGCAACAAAGAAGTAATTTGGAGAGAAGGAAGAGATTCCACTCAAAAGAGAGAGAGAGAGAGACAGAGAGAGAGAGAGAGAGAGAGAGACAGAGACAGAGACAGAGACAGAGTACAATTGCTCCTTCTCTACTGCTACTTAAGACAGTGGTTCCCATGAGATGAGGAAAGCACGTCCACACACACACACACACACACACACACACACACACACACACAGATTGATGAAAAGAGCTCCGGCCTGCAGTCACACTTCAAAGGTCCTCTCCTTGATTGGGCCACCTGAGGTTTGATGGTAAAGGCAGGACAAAGCCAGTGACACAGAGGAAGAGAGGCCTTATCTATTCCATTATTAACTCACTGTCTGCCCTTTTGAATGTTCTCTATACTGCACAGTGTCATTATGCTAATGAGTGAAGAGCCAGTGATGAGTCAGCACTACATCAGCCTGGTTATGTCATCGTGTCAATCAAGTCTAGACACGTTAAAGCTCCCATCTGGGAACTCGTCTTTGATCAGTTCCCTGCTGTCTGTTGGTGGGTCCTGTGTGGCTCAGAGGGCTTTAAAGTCTGGTTGGGGCACAGTCACAGGAGTGATTCCGTATGTTACATTCACAGGGTGATTCCCGATGGTACAGTCACAGGAATGATTCCGTATGTTACATTCACAGGGTGATTCCCGATGGTACAGTCACAGGAGTGATTCCTGATGGTACAGTCACAGGAGTGATTCCCGATGGTACAGTCACAGGGTGATTCCCGATGGTACAGTCACAGGAGTGATTCCTGATGGTACAGTCACAGGAGTGATTCCTGATGGTACAGTCACATGAGTGATTCCTTATGGTACAGTCACATGAGTGATTCCTTATGGTACAGTCACAGGAGTGATTCCTGATGGTACAGTCACAGGAGTGATTCAGTATGTTACAGTCACAGGAGTGATTCCTTATGGTACAGTCACAGAAGTGATTCCTGATGGTACAGTCACAGGAGTGATTCCTGATGGTACAGTCACAGGAGTGATTCCTGATGGTACAGTCACAG